>NW_026558622.1:0-145790 GCF_026930045.1 Uloborus diversus
CAACCAACCAATTGACCAACCATCCAACCAACTGACTAGACAGCCAGCCAACCAGCCCTGCCAGGCAGCCAACAAACCAAACCTTACCACCCGCTCACGCACCAAGCCAGCCAGCCAGCCAGGCAGCCAACCTATCAACCAACCAATTGACCAACCATCCAACCAACTGACTAGACAGCCAGCCAAACAACCCTGCCAGGCAGCCAACAAACCAAACCCTACCACCAGCTCATCCGCCAAACCAGCCAGCCAACCTATCAACCAACCAATTGACCAACCATCCAAACAACTGACTAGACAGCCAGTCAACCAACCCTTCCAGGCAGCCAACAAACCAAACGCTACCACCCGCTCACCCACCAAGCCAGCCAGTTAGCCAGCCAACCTATCCACCAACCAATTGACCAAACATCCAACCAACTGACTAGACAGCCAGCCAAGCAACCCTGCCAGGCAGCCAACAAACCAAACCCTACCACCCGCTCACCCACCAAGCCAGCCAGCCAGTTAGCCAACCTATCAACCAAACAATTGACCAACCATCCAACCAACTGACTAGACAGACAGCCAACCAACCCTGCCAGGCAGCCAACAAACCAAACCCAGCCACACGCTCACCCGCGAAACCAGCCAGCCAACCTATCAACCAACCAATTCACCAACCATCCAAACAACTGACTAGACAGCCAGTCAACCAACCCCTTCCAGGCCGCCAACAAACCAAACGCTACCACCCGCTCACCCATCAAGCCAGCCAGCCAGCCAGCCAGCCAGCCAACCTATCAACAAACCAATTGGCCAACCATCCAACCAACTGGCTAGACAGCCAGCCAACCAACCCTGCCAGGCAGCCAACAAACTAAACCTTACCACCCGCTCACGCACCAAGCCAGCCAGCCAGCCAGCCAGCCAACCTATCAACCAACCAATTGACCAACCATCCAACCAACTGACTAGACAGCCAGCCAACCGACCCTGCCTGGCAGCCAACAAACTAAACCCTTCCACCAGCTCATCCGCCAAACCAGCCAGCCAACCTATCAACCAACCAATTGACCAACCATCCAAACAACTGACTAGACAGCCAGTCAAACAACCCTTCCAGGCAGCCAACAAACCAAACCCTACCACCCGCTCACCAACTAAGCCAGCCAGCCAGTTAGCCAACCTATCAACCAACCAACTGACCAACCATCCAACCAACTGACTAGAGAGCCAGCCAACCAACCCTGCCAGGCAGCCAACCTATCAACAAACCAATTGGCCAACCATCCAACCAACTGACTAGACAGCCAGCCATCCAACCCTGCCAGGCAGCCAACAAACCAAACCCTACCACCCGCTCACCCACCAAGCCAGCCAGCCAGATAGCCAACCTATTAACCAAACAATTGACCAACCATCCAACCAACTGGCTAGACAGCCAGCCAACCAACCCTGCCAGGCAGCCAACAAACCAAACCTTACCACCCGCTCACGCACCAAGCCAGGCAGCCAGCCAGCCAACCTATCAACCAATCAATTGACCAACGTTCCAACCAACTGACTAGAGAGCCAGCCAACCGACCCTAGCTGGCAACCAACAAACCAAACCCTACCACCAGCTCACCCGCCAAACCAGCCAGCCAACCTATCAACCAACCAATTGACCAACCATCCAAACAACTGACTAGACAGCCAGTCAACCAACCCTTCCAGGCAGCCAACAAACCAAACCCTACCACCAGCTCACCCGCCAAACCAGCCAGCCAGCCAACCTATCAACAAACCATATGGCCAAACATCCAACCAACTGACTAGACAGCCAGCCAACCAACCCCGCCAGGCAGCCAACAAACAAACCCTACCACCCGCTCACCCACCAAGCCAGCCAGCCAGCCAACCTATCAACCAACCAATTGACCAACCATCCAACCAACTGACTAGACAGCCAGCCAACCAACCCTGCCAGGCAGCCAACAAACCAAACCTTACCACCCGCTCACGCACCAAGCCAGCCAGCCAGCCAACCTATCAACAAAGCAATTGGCCAACCATCCAACCAACTGGCTAGGCAGCCAGCCAACCAACCCTTCCAGGCAGCCAACAAACCAAACGCTACCTCCCGCTCACCCACCACGCCAGCCAGCCAGCCAGCCAACCTATCAACAAAACAATTGGCCAACCATCCAACCAACTGACTAGACAGCCAGCCATCCAACCCTGCCCGGCAGCCAACCTATCAACAAACCAATTGGCCAACCATCCAACCAACTGACTAGACAGCCAGCCATCAAACCCTGCCAGGCAGCCAACAAACCAAACCCTACCACCCGCTCACCCACCAAGCCAGCCAGCCAACCTATCAACCAACCAATTGACCAACCATCCAACCAACTGACTAGACAGCCAGCCAACCAGCCCTGCCAGGCAGCCAACAAACCAAACCTTACCACCCGCTCACGCACCAAGCCAGCCAGCCAGCCAACCTATCAACAAAGCAATTGGCCAACCATCCAACCAACTGGCTAGGCAGCCAGCCAACCAACCCTTCCAGGCAGCCAACAAACCAAACGCTACCTCCCGCTCACCCACCACGCCAGCCAGCCAGCCAGCCAACCTATCAACAAAACAATTGGCCAACCATCCAACCAACTGACTAGACAGCCAGCCATCCAACCCTGCCCGGCAGCCAACCTATCAACAAACCAATTGGCCAACCATCCAACCAACTGACTAGACAGCCAGCCATCAAACCCTGCCAGGCAGCCAACAAACCAAACCCTACCACCCGCTCACCCACCAAGCCAGCCAGCCAACCTATCAACCAACCAATTGACCAACCATCCAACCAACTGACTAGACAGCCAGCCAACCAGCCCTGCCAGGCAGCCAACAAACCAAACCTTACCACCCGCTCACGCACCAAGCCAGCCAGCCAGCCAGGCAGCCAACCTATCAACCAACCAATTGACCAACCATCCAACCAACTGACTAGACAGCCAGCCAAACAACCCTGCCAGGCAGCCAACAAACCAAACCCTACCACCAGCTCATCCGCCAAACCAGCCAGCCAACCTATCAACCAACCAATTGACCAACCATCCAAACAACTGACTAGACAGCCAGTCAACCAACCCTTCCAGGCAGCCAACAAACCAAACGCTACCACCCGCTCACCCACCAAGCCAGCCAGTTAGCCAGCCAACCTATCCACCAACCAATTGACCAAACATCCAACCAACTGACTAGACAGCCAGCCAAGCAACCCTGCCAGGCAGCCAACAAACCAAACCCTACCACCCGCTCACCCACCAAGCCAGCCAGCCAGTTAGCCAACCTATCAACCAAACAATTGACCAACCATCCAACCAACTGACTAGACAGACAGCCAACCAACCCTGCCAGGCAGCCAACAAACCAAACCCAGCCACACGCTCACCCGCGAAACCAGCCAGCCAACCTATCAACCAACCAATTCACCAACCATCCAAACAACTGACTAGACAGCCAGTCAACCAACCCTTCCAGGCCGCCAACAAACCAAACGCTACCACCCGCTCACCCATCAAGCCAGCCAGCCAGCCAGCCAGCCAGCCAACCTATCAACAAACCAATTGGCCAACCATCCAACCAACTGGCTAGACAGCCAGCCAACCAACCCTGCCAGGCAGCCAACAAACTAAACCTTACCACCCGCTCAGGCACCAAGCCAGCCAGCCAGCCAGCCAGCCAACCTATCAACCAACCAATTGACCAACCATCCAACCAACTGACTAGACAGCCAGCCAACCGACCCTGCCTGGCAGCCAACAAACTAAACCCTTCCACCAGCTCATCCGCCAAACCAGCCAGCCAACCTATCAACCAACCAATTGACCAACCATCCAAACAACTGACTAGACAGCCAGTCAAACAACCCTTCCAGGCAGCCAACAAACCAAACCCTACCTCCCGCTCACCAACTAAGCCAGCCAGCCAGTTAGCCAACCTATCAACCAACCAACTGACCAACCATCCAACCAACTGACTAGAGAGCCAGCCAACCAACCCTGCCAGGCAGCCAACCTATCAACAAACCAATTGGCCAACCATCCAACCAACTGACTAGACAGCCAGCCATCCAACCCTGCCAGGCAGCCAACAAACCAAACCCTACCACCCGCTCACCCACCAAGCCAGCCAGCCAGATAGCCAACCTATTAACCAAACAATTGACCAACCATCCAACCAACTGGCTAGACAGCCAGCCAACCAACCCTGCCAGGCAGCCAACAAACCAAACCTTACCACCCGCTCACGCACCAAGCCAGGCAGCCAGCCAGCCAACCTATCAACCAATCAATTGACCAACGTTCCAACCAACTGACTAGAGAGCCAGCCAACCGACCCTAGCTGGCAACCAACAAACCAAACCCTACCACCAGCTCACCCGCCAAACCAGCCAGCCAACCTATCAACCAACCAATTGACCAACCATCCAAACAACTGACTAGACAGCCAGTCAACCAACCCTTCCAGGCAGCCAACAAACCAAACCCTACCACCAGCTCACCCGCCAAACCAGCCAGCCAGCCAACCTATCAACAAACCATATGGCCAAACATCCAACCAACTGACTAGACAGCCAGCCAACCAACCCCGCCAGGCAGCCAACAAACAAACCCTACCACCCGCTCACCCACCAAGCCAGCCAGCCAGCCAACCTATCAACCAACCAATTGACCAACCATCCAACCAACTGACTAGACAGCCAGCCAACCAACCCTGCCAGGCAGCCAACAAACCAAACCTTACCACCCGCTCACGCACCAAGCCAGCCAGCCAGCCAACCTATCAACAAAGCAATTGGCCAACCATCCAACCAACTGGCTAGGCAGCCAGCCAACCAACCCTTCCAGGCAGCCAACAAACCAAACGCTACCTCCCGCTCACCCACCACGCCAGCCAGCCAGCCAGCCAACCTATCAACAAAACAATTGGCCAACCATCCAACCAACTGACTAGACAGCCAGCCATCCAACCCTGCCCGGCAGCCAACCTATCAACAAACCAATTGGCCAACCATCCAACCAACTGACTAGACAGCCAGCCATCAAACCCTGCCAGGCAGCCAACAAACCAAACCCTACCACCCGCTCACCCACCAAGCCAGCCAGCCAACCTATCAACCAACCAATTGACCAACCATCCAACCAACTGACTAGACAGTCAGCCAACCAGCCCTGCCAGGCAGCCAACAAACCAAACCTTACCACCCGCTCACGCACCAAGCCAGCCAGCCAGCCAGGCAGCCAACCTATCAACCAACCAATTGACCAACCATCCAACCAACTGACTAGACAGCCAGCCAAACAACCCTGCCAGGCAGCCAACAAACCAAACCCTACCACCAGCTCATCCGCCAAACCAGCCAGCCAACCTATCAACCAACCAATTGACCAACCATCCAAACAACTGACTAGACAGCCAGTCAACCAACCCTTCCAGGCAGCCAACAAACCAAACGCTACCACCCGCTCACCCACCAAGCCAGCCAGTTAGCCAGCCAACCTATCCACCAACCAATTGACCAAACATCCAACCAACTGGCTAGACAGCCAGCCAACCAACCCTTCCAGGCAGCCAACAAACCAAACCCTACCACCCGCTCACCAACTAAGCCAGCCAGCCAGTTAGCCAACCTATCAACCAACCAACTGACCAACCATCCAACCAACTGACTAGACAGCCAGCCAACCGACCCTGCCTGGCAGCCAACAAACTAAACACTTCCACCAGCTCACCCGCCAAACCAGCCAGCCAACCTATCAACCAACCAATTGACCAACCATCCAAACAACTGACTAGACAGCCAGTCAACCAACCCTTCCAGGCAGCCAACAAACCAAACCCTACCACCCGCTCACCAACTAAGCCAGCCAGCCAGTTAGCCAACCTATCAACCAACCAACTGACCAACCATCCAACCAACTGACTAGACAGCCAGCCAACCAACCCTGCCAGGCAGCCAACCTATCAACAAACCAATTGGCCAACCATCCAACCAACTGACTAGACAGCCAGCCATCCAACCCTGCCAGGCAGCCAACAAACCAAACCCTACCACCCGCTCACCCACCAAGCCAGCCAGCCAGTTAGCCAACCTATTAACCGAACAATTGACCAACCATCCAACCAACTGGCTAGACAGCCAGCCAACCAACCCTGCCAGGCAGCCAACAAACCAAACCTTACCACCCGCTCACGCACCAAGCCAGGCAGCCAGCCAGCCAACCTATCAACCAACCAATTGACCAACGTTCCAACCAACTGACTAGACAGCCAGCCAACCGACCCTAGCTGGCAGCCAACAAACCAAACCCTACCACCAGCTCACCCGCCAAACCAGCCAGCCAACCTATAAACCAACCAATTGACCAACCATCCAAACAACTGACTAGACAGCCAGTCAACCAACCCTTCCAGGCAGCCAACAAACCAAACCCTACCACCAGCTCACCCGCCAAACCAGCCAGCCAGCCAACCTATCAACAAACCATATGGCCAAACATCCAACCAACTGACTAGACAGCCAGCCAACCAACCCCGCCAGGCAGCCAACAAACAAACCCTACCACCCGCTCACCCACCAAGCCAGCCAGCCAGCCAACCTATCAACCAACCAATTGACCAACCATCCAACTAACTGACTAGACAGCCAGCCAACCAACCCTGCCAGGCAGCCAACAAACCAAACCTTACCACCCGCTCACGCACCAAGCCAGCCAGCCAGCCAACCTATCAACAAACCAATTGGCCAACCATCAAACCAACTGGCTAGGCAGCCAGCCAACCAACCCTTCCAGGCAGCCAACAAACCAAACGCTACCTCCCGCTCACCCACCACGCCAGCCAGCCAGCCAGCCAACCTATCAACAAAACAATTGGCCAACCATCCAACCAACTGACTAGACAGCCAGCCATCCAACCCTGCCAGGCAGCCAACCTATCAACAAACCAATTGGCCAACCATCCAACCAACTGACTAAACAGCCAGCCATCAAACCCTGCCAGGCAGCCAACAAACCAAACCCTACCACCCGCTCACCCACCAAGCCAGCCAGCCAACCTATCAACCAACCAATTGACCAACCATCCAACCAACTGACTAGACAGCCAGCCAACCAGCCCTGCCAGGCAGCCAACAAACCAAACCTTACCACCCGCTCACGCACCAAGCCAGCCAGCCAGCCAGGCAGCCAACCTATCAACCAACCAATTGACCAACCATCCAACCAACTGACTAGACAGCCAGCCAACCAACCCTGCCAGGCAGCCAACAAACCAAACCCTACCACCCGCTCACCCACCAAGCCGGCCAGCCAGTCAACCTATCAACCAACCAATTGACCAACCATCCAACCAACTCACTAGACAGCCAGCCAGTAAACCTATCAACCAACCAATTGACCAACCATCCAACCAACTGACTAGACAGCCAGCCAACCAACCATGCCAGGCAGCCAACAAACCAAACCCTACCACCCGATCACACACCAAGCCAGGGAGACAGCCAACCTATCAACCAACCGATTGACCAACCATCCAACCAACTGACTAGACAGCCAGCCAACCAACCCTGCCAGGCAGCCAACAAACCAAACCTTACCACCCGCTCACGCACCAAGCCAGCCAGCCAGCCAGGCAGCCAACCTATCAACCAACCAATTGACCAACCATCCAACCAACTGACTAGACAGCCAGCCAAACAACCCTGCCAGGCAGCCAACAAACCAAACCCTACCACCAGCTCATCCGCCAAACCAGCCAGCCAACCTATCAACCAGCCAATTGACCAACCATCCAAACAACTGACTAGACAGCCAGTCAACCAACCCTTCCAGGCAGCCAACAAACCAAACGCTACCACCCGCTCACCCACCAAGCCAGCCAGTTAGCCAGCCAACGTATCCACCAACCAATTGACCAAACATCCAACCAACTGACTAGACAGCCAGCCAAGCAACCCTGCCAGGCAGCCAACAAACCAAACCCTACCACCCGCTCACCCACCAAGCCAGCCAGCCAGTTAGCCAACCTATCAACCAAACAATTGACCAACCATCCAACCAACTGACTAGACAGACAGCCAACCAACCCTGCCAGGCAGCCAACAAACCAAACCCAACCACACACTCACCCGCGAAACCAGCCAGCCAACCTATCAACCAACCAATTCACCAACCATCCAAACAACTGACTAGACAGCCAGTCAACCAACCCTTCCAGGCCGCCAACAAACCAAACGCTACCACCCGCTCACCCATCAAGCCAGCCAGCCAGCCAGCCAACCTATCAACAAACCAATTGGCCAACCATCCAACCAACTGGCTAGACAGCCAGCCAACCAACCCTGCCAGGCAGCCAACAAACTAAACCTTACCACCCGCTCACGCACCAAGCCAGCCAGCCAGCCAGCCAGCCAACCTATCAACCAACCAATTGACCAACCATCCAACCAACTGACTAGACAGCCAGCCAACCGACCCTGCCTGGCAGCCAACAAACTAAACCCTTCCACCAGCTCATCCGCCAAACCAGCCAGCCAACCTATCAACCAACCAATTGACCAACCATCCAAACAACTGACTAGACAGCCAGTCAACCAACCCTTCCAGGCAGCCAACAAACCAAACCCTACCACCCGCTCACCAACTAAGCCAGCCAGCCAGTTAGCCAACCTATCAACCAACCAACTGACCAACCATCCAACCAACTGACTAGAGAGCCAGCCAACCAACCCTGCCAGGCAGCCAACCTATCAACAAACCAATTGGCCAACCATCCAACCCTGCCAGGCAGCCAACAAACCAAACCCTACCACCCGCTCACCCACCAAGCCAGCCAGCCAGATAGCCAACCTATTAACCAAACAGTTGACCAACCATCCAACCAACTGGCTAGACAGCCAGCCAACCAAACCTGCCAGGCAGCCAACAAACCAAACCTTACCACCCGCTCACGCACCAAGCCAGGCAGCCAGCCAGCCAACCTATCAACCAATCAATTGACCAACGTTCCAACCAACTGACTAGACAGCCAGCCAACCGACCCTAGCTGGCAACCAACAAACCAAACCCTACCACCAGCTCACCCGCCAAACCAGCCAGCCAACCTATCAACCAACCAATTGACCAACCATCCAAACAACTGACTAGACAGCCAGTCAACCAACCCTTCCAGGCAGCCAACAAACCAAACCCTACCACCAGCTCACCCGCCAAACCAGCCAGCCAGCCAACCTATCAACAAACCATATGGCCAAACATCCAACCAACTGACTAGACAGCCAGTCAACCAACCCTTCCAGGCAGCCAACAAACCAAACGCTACCACCCGCTCACTCACCAAGCCAGCCAGCCAGCCAACCTATTAACAAACCAATTGGCCAACCATCCAACCAACTGGCTAGACAGCCAGCCAACCAACCCTGCCAGGCAGCCAACAAGCCAAACCTTACCACCCGCTCACGCACCAAGCCAGCCAGCCAGCCAACCTATCAACCAACCAATTGACCAACCATCCAACCAACTGACTAGACAGCCAGCCAACCAACCCTGCCAGGCAGCCAACAAACCAAACCTTACCACCCGCTCACGCACCAAGCCAGCCAGCCAGCCAACCTATCAACAAAGCAATTGGCCAACCATCCAACCAACTGGCTAGGCAGCCAGCCAACCAACCCTTCCAGGCAGCCAACAAACCAAACGCTACCTCCCGCTCACCCACCACGCCAGCCAGCCAGCCAGCCAACCTATCAACAAAACAATTGGCCAACCATCCAACCAACTGACTAGACAGCCAGCCATCCAACCCTGCCAGGCAGCCAACCTATCAACAAACCAATTGGCCAACCATCCAACCAACTGACTAGACAGCCAGCCATCAAACCCTGCCAGGCAGCCAACAAACCAAACCTTACCACCCGCTCACGCACCAAGCCAGCCAGCCAGCCAGGCAGCCAACCTATCAACCAACCAATTGACCAACCATCCAACCAACTGACTAGACAGCCAGCCAAACAACCCTGCCAGGCAGCCAACAAACCAAACCCTACCACCAGCTCATCCGCCAAACCAGCCAGCCAACCTATCAACCAACCAATTGACCAACCATCCAAACAACTGACTAGACAGCCAGTCAACCAACCCTTCCAGGCAGCCAACAAACCAAACGCTACCACCCGCTCACCCACCAAGCCAGCCAACCTATCCACCAACCAATTGACCAAACATCCAACCAACTTACTAGACAGCCAGCCAAGCAACCCTGCCAGGCAGCCAACAAACCAAACCCTACCACCCGCTCACCCACCAAGCCAGCCAGCCAGTTAGCCAACCTATCAACCAAACAATTGACCAACCATCCAACCAACTGACTAGACAGACAGCCAACCAACCCTGCCAGGCAGCCAACAAACCAAACCCAGCCACACGCTCACCCGCGAAACCAGCCAGCCAACCTATCAACCAACCAATTCACCAACCATCCAAACAACTGACTAGACAGCCAGTCAACCAACCCTTCCAGGCCGCCAACAAACCAAACGCTACCACCCGCTCACCCATCAAGCCAGCCAGCCAGCCAGCCAACCTATCAACAAACCAATTGGCCAACCATCCAACAAACTGGCTAGACAGCCAGCCAACCAACCCTGCCAGGCAGCCAACAAACTAAACCTTACCACCCGCTCACGCACCAAGCCAGCCAGCCAACCTATCAACCAACCAATTGACCAACCATCCAAACAACTGACTAGACAGCCAGTCAACCAACCCTTCCAGGCAGCCAACAAACCAAACCCTACCACCCGCTCACCAACTAAGCCAGCCAGCCAGTTAGCCAACCTATCAACCAACCAACTGACCAACCATCCAACCAACTGACTAGACAGCCAGCCAACCGACCCTGCCTGGCAGCCAACAAACTAAACACTTCCACCAGCTCACCCGCCAAACCAGCCAGCCAACCTATCAACCAACCAATTGACCAACCATCCAAACAACTGACTAGACAGCCAGTCAACCAACCCTTCCAGGCAGCCAACAAACCAAACCCTACCACCCGCTCACCAACTAAGCCAGCCAGCCAGTTAGCCAACCTATCAACCAACCAACTGACCAACCATCCAACCAACTGACTAGACAGCCAGCCAACCAACCCTGCCAGGCAGCCAACCTATCAACAAACCAATTGGCCAACCATCCAACCAACTGACTAGACAGCCAGCCATCCAACCCTGCCAGGCAGCCAACAAACCAAACCCTACCACCCGCTCACCCACCAAGCCAGCCAGCCAGTTAGCCAACCTATTAACCAAACAATTGACCAACCATCCAACCAACTGGCTAGACAGCCAGCCAACCAACCCTGCCAGGCAGCCAACAAACCAAACCTTACCACCCGCTCACGCACCAAGCCAGGCAGCCAGCCAGCCAACCTATCAACCAACCAATTGACCAACGTTCCAACCAACTGACTAGACAGCCAGCCAACCGACCCTAGCTGGCAGCCAACAAACCAAACCCTACCACCAGCTCACCCGCCAAACCAGCCAGCCAACCTATCAACCAACCAATTGACCAACCATCCAAACAACTGACTAGACAGCCAGTCAACCAACCCTTCCAGGCAGCCAACAAACCAAACCCAGCCACACGCTCACCCGCGAAACCAGCCAGCCAACCTATCAACCAACCAATTCACCAACCATCCAAACAACTGACTAGACAGCCAGTCAACCAACCCTTCCAGGCCGCCAACAAACCAAACGCTACCACCCGCTCACCCATCAAGCCAGCCAGCCAGCCAGCCAACCTATCAACAAACCAATTGGCCAACCATCCAACAAACTGGCTAGACAGCCAGCCAACCAACCCTGCCAGGCAGCCAACAAACTAAACCTTACCACCCGCTCACGCACCAAGCCAGCCAGCCAACCTATCAACCAACCAATTGACCAACCATCCAAACAACTGACTAGACAGCCAGTCAACCAACCCTTCCAGGCAGCCAACAAACCAAACCCTACCACCCGCTCACCAACTAAGCCAGCCAGCCAGTTAGCCAACCTATCAACCAACCAACTGACCAACCATCCAACCAACTGACTAGACAGCCAGCCAACCGACCCTGCCTGGCAGCCAACAAACTAAACACTTCAACCAGCTCACCCGCCAAACCAGCCAGCCAACCTATCAACCAACCAATTGACCAACCATCCAAACAACTGACTAGACAGCCAGTCAACCAACCCTTCCAGGCAGCCAACAAACCAAACCCTACCACCCGCTCACCAACTAAGCCAGCCAGCCAGTTAGCCAACCTATCAACCAACCAACTGACCAACCATCCAACCAACTGACTAGACAGCCAGCCAACCAACCCTGCCAGGCAGCCAACCTATCAACAAACCAATTGGCCAACCATCCAACCAACTGACTAGACAGCCAGCCATCCAACCCTGCCAGGCAGCCAACAAACCAAACCCTACCACCCGCTCACCCACCAAGCCAGCCAGCCAGTTAGCCAACCTATTAACCAAACAATTGACCAACCATCCAACCAACTGGCTAGACAGCCAGCCAACCAACCCTGCCAGGCAGCCAACAAACCAAACCTTACCACCCGCTCACGCACCAAGCCAGGCAGCCAGCCAGCCAACCTATCAACCAACCAATTGACCAACGTTCCAACCAACTGACTAGACAGCCAGCCAACCGACCCTAGCTGGCAGCCAAAAAACCAAACCCTACCACCAGCTCACCCGCCAAACCAGCCAGCCAACCTATCAACCAACCAATTGACCAACCATCCAAACAACTGACTAGACAGCCAGTCAACCAACCCTTCCAGGCAGCCAACAAACCAAACCCTACCACCAGCTCACCCGCCAAACCAGCCAGCCAGCCAACCTATCAACAAACCATATGGCCAAACATCACACCAACTGACTAGACAGCCAGCCAACCAACCCCGCCAGGCAGCCAACAAACAAACCCTACCACCCGCTCACCCACCAAGCCAGCCAGCCAGCCAACCTATCAACCAACCAATTGACCAACCATCCAACCAACTGACTAGACAGCCAGCCAACCAACCCTGCCAGGCAGCCAACAAACCAAACCTTACCACCCGCTCACGCACCAAGCCAGCCAGCCAGCCAACTTATCAACAAACCAATTGGCCAACCATCAAACCAACTGGCTAGGCAGCCAGCCAACCAACCCTTCCAGGCAGCCAACAAACCAAACGCTACCTCCCGCTCACCCACCACGCCAGCCAGCCAGCCAGCCAACCTATCAACAAAACAATTGGCCAACCATCCAACCAACTGACTAGACAGCCAGCCATCCAACCCTGCCAGGCAGCCAACCTATCAACAAACCAATTGGCCAACCATCCAACCAACTGACTAAACAGCCAGCCATCAAACCCTGCCAGGCAGCCAACAAACCAAACCCTACCACCCGCTCACCCACCAAGCCAGCCAGCCAACCTATCAACCAACCAATTGACCAACCATCCAACCAACTGACTAGACAGCCAGCCAACCAGCCCTGCCAGGCAGCCAACAAACCAAACCTTACCACCCGCTCACGCACCAAGCCAGCCAGCCAGCCAGGCAGCCAACCTATCAACCAACCAATTGACCAACCATCCAACCAACTGACTAGACAGCCAGCCAACCAACCCTGCCAGGCAGCCAACAAACCAAACCCTACCACCAGCTCACCCGCCAAACCAGCCAGCCAACCTATCAACCAACCAATTGACCAACCATCCAAACAACTGATTAGACAGCCAGTCAACCAACCCTTCCCGGCAGCCAACAAACCAAACGCTACCACCCGCTCACCCACCAAGCCAGCCAGCCAGCCAGCCAACCTATCCACCAACCAATTGACTAACCATCCAACCAACTGACTAAACAACCAGCCAACCAACCCTGCCAGGCAGCCAACAAACCAAACCCTACCACCCGCTCACCCAGCAATCCAGCCAGCCAGTTAGCCAACCTATCAACCAAACACTTGACCAACCATCCAACCAACTGACTGGACAGACAGCCAACCATCCCTGCCAGGCAGCCAACAAACCAAACCCAACCACCCGCTCACCCGCCAAACCAGCCAGCCAACCTATCAACCAACCAATATACCAACCATCCAAACAACTGACTAGACAGCCAGTCAACCAACCCTTCCAGGCAGCCAACAAACCAAACGCTACCACCCGCTCACCCACCAAGCCAGCCAGCCAGCCAGCCAACCTATCAACAAACCAATTGGATAACCATCCAACAAACTGGCTAGACAGCCAGCCAACCAACCCTGCCAGGCAGCAAACAAACCAAACCTTACCACCCGCTCACGCACCAAGCCAGCCAGCCAGCCAGCCAGCCAGCCAACCTATCAACCAACCAATTGACCAACGTTCCAACAAACTGACTAGACAGCCAGCCAACCGACCCTAGCTGGCAGCCAACAAACCAAACCCTACCACCAGCTCACCCGCCAAACCAGCCAGCCAACCTATTAACCAACCAATTGACCAACCTTCCAAACAACTGACTAGACAGCCAGTCAACCAACCCTTCCAGGCAGCCAAAAAACCAAACGCTACCACCCGCTCACCCACCAAGCCAGCCAGCCAGCCAACCTATCAACCAACCAATTGACCAACCATCCAACCAACTGAATAGACAGCCAGCCAACCAACCCTGCCAGGCAGCAAACAAACCAAACCTTACCACCCGCTCACGCACCAAGCCAGCCAGCCAGCCAACCTATCAACAAACCAAATGGCCAACCATCCAACCAACTGGCTAGACAGCCAGCCAACCAACCCTTCCAGGCAGCCAACAAACCAAACGCTACCACCCGCTCACCCACCAAGCCAGCCAGCCAGCCAGCCAACCTATCCACCAACCAATTGACTAACCATCAAACCGACTAAACAGCCTGCCAACCAATCCTGCCAGGCAGCCAACAAACCAAACCCTACCACCCGCTCACCCACCAAGCCAGCCAGCCAGTTAGCCAACCTGTCAACCAAACAATTGACCAACCATCCAACCAACTGACTAGACAGACAGCCAACCAACCCTGCCAGGCAGCCAACAAACCAAACCCAACCACCCCCTCACCCACCAAGCCAGCCAGCCAGCCAGCCAGCCAACCTATCAACCAACCAACTGACCAACCATCCAACCAACTGACTAGACAGCCAGCCAACCAACCCTGCCAGGCAGCCAACAAACCAAACGCTACCACCCGCTCACCCACCAAGCCAGCCAGTCAGCCAACCTATCAACAAACCATTTGGCCAACCATCCAACCAACTGACTAGACAGCCAGCCATCCAACCCTGCCAGGCAGCCAACAAACCAAACCCTACCACCCGCTCACCCACCAAGCCGGCCAGCCAGTCAACCTATCAACCAACCAATTGACCAACCATCCAACCAACTCACTAGACAGCCAGCCAGTAAACCTATCAACCAACCGATTGACCAACCATATAACCAACTGACTAGACAGCCATCCAACCAACCATGCCAGGCAGCCAACAAACCAAACCCTACCACCCGCTCACCAACTAAGCCAGCCAGCCAGTTAGCCAACCTATCAACCAACCAACTGACCAACCATCCAACCAACTGACTAGACAGCCAGCCAACCAACCCTGCCAGGCAGCCAACCTATCAACAAACCAATTGGCCAACCATTCAACCAACTGACTAGACAGCCAGCCATCCAACCCTGCCAGGCAGCCAACAAACCAAACCCTACCACCCGCTCACCCACCAAGCCAGCCAGCCAGTTAGCCAACCTATTAACCAAACAATTGACCAACCATCCAACCAACTGGCTAGACAGCCAGCCAACCAACCCTGCCAGGCAGCCAACAAACCAAACCTTACCACCCGCTCACGCACCAAGCCAGGCAGCCAGCCAGCCAACCTATCAACCAACCAATTGACCAACGTTCCAACCAACTGACTAGACAGCCAGCCAACCGACCCTAGCTGGCAGCCAACAAACCAAACCCTACCACCAGCTCACCCGCCAAACCAGCCAGCCAACCTATCAACCAACCAATTGACCAACCATCCAAACAACTGACTAGACAGCCAGTCAACCAACCCTTCCAGGCAGCCAACAAACCAAACCCTACCACCAGCTCACCCGCCAAACCAGCCAGCCAGCCAACCTATCAACAAACCATATGGCCAAACATCCAACCAACTGACTAGACAGCCAGCCAACCAACCCCGCCAGGCAGCCAACAAACAAACCCTACCACCCGCTCACCCACCAAGCCACCCAGCCAGCCAGTCAGCCAACCTATCAACCAACCAACTGACCAACCATCCAACCAACTGACTAGACAGCCAGCCAACCAACCCTTACAGGCAGCCAACAAACCAAACCCTACCACCAGCTCACCCGCCAAACCAGCCAGCCAACCTATCAACCAACCAATTGACCAACCATCCAAACAACCGACTAGACAGCCAGTCAACCAACCCTTCCAGGCAGCCAACAAACCAAACGCTACCACCCTTCACCCACCAAGCCAGCCAGCCATCCAGCCACCCTATCAACCAACCAATTGGCCAACCATCCAACCAACTGACTAGACAGCCAGCCAAACAACCCTGCCAGGCAGCCAACAAACCAAACCCTACCACCAGCTCATCCGCCAAACCAGCCAGCCAACCTATCAACCAACCAATTGACCAACCATCCAAACAACTGACTAGACAGCCAGTCAACCAACCCTTCCAGGCAGCCAACAAACCAAACGCTACCACCCGCTCACCCACCAAGCCAGCCAGTTAGCCAGCCAACCTATTCACCAACCAATTGACCAAACATCCAACCAACTGACTAGACAGCCAGCCAAGCAACCCTGCCAGGCAGCCAACAAACCAAACCCTACCACCCGCTCACCCACCAAGCCAGCCAGCCAGTTAGCCAACCTATCAACCAAACAATTGACCAACCATCCAACCAACTGACTAGACAGCCAGCCAACCAACCCTGCCAGGCAGCCAACAAACCAAACGCTACCACCCGCTCACCCACCAAGCCAGCCTGTCAGCCAACCTATCAACAAACCATTTGGCCAACCATCCAACCAACTGACTAGACAGCCAGCCATCCAACCCTGCCAGGCAGCCAACAAACCAAACGCTACCACCCGCTCACCCACCAAGCCAGCCAGCCAGCCAGCCAACCTATCCACCAACCAATTGACTAACCATCAAACCGACTAAACAGCCTGCCAACCAATCCTGCCAGGCAGCCAACAAACCAAACCCTACCACCCGCTCACCCACCAAGCCAGCCAGCCAGTTAGCCAACCTGTCAACCAAACAATTGACCAACCATCCAACCAACTGACTAGACAGACAGCCAACCAACCCTGCCAGGCAGCCAACAAACCAAACGCTACCACCCTTCACCCACCAAGCCAGCCAGCCATCCAGCCAACCTATCAACCAACCAATTGACCAACGTTCCAACAAACTGACTAGACAGCCAGCCAACCGACCCTAGCTGGCAGCCAACAAACCAAACCCTACCACCAGCTCACCCGCCAAACCAGCCAGCCAACCTATTAACCAACCAATTGACCAACCTTCCAAACAACTGACTAGACAGCCAGTCAACCAACCCTTCCAGGCAGCCAAAAAACCAAACGCTACCACCCGCTCACCCACCAAGCCAGCCAGCCAGCCAACCTATCAACCAACCAATTGACCAACCATCCAACCAACTGAATAGACAGCCAGCCAACCAACCCTGCCAGGCAGCAAACAAACCAAACCTTACCACCCGCTCACGCACCAAGCCAGCCAGCCAGCCAACCTATCAACAAACCAAATGGCCAACCATCCAACCAACTGGCTAGACAGCCAGCCAACCAACCCTTCCAGGCAGCCAACAAACCAAACGCTACCACCCGCTCACCCACCAAGCCAGCCAGCCAGCCAGCCAACCTATCCACCAACCAATTGACTAACCATCAAACCGACTAAACAGCCTGCCAACCAATCCTGCCAGGCAGCCAACAAACCAAACCCTACCACCCGCTCACCCACCAAGCCAGCCAGCCAGTTAGCCAACCTGTCAACCAAACAATTGACCAACCATCCAACCAACTGACTAGACAGACAGCCAACCAACCCTGCCAGGCAGCCAACAAACCAAACCCAACCACCCCCTCACCCACCAAGCCAGCCAGCCAGCCAGCCAGCCAACCTATCAACCAACCAACTGACCAACCATCCAACCAACTGACTAGACAGCCAGCCAACCAACCCTGCCAGGCAGCCAACAAACCAAACGCTACCACCCGCTCACCCACCAAGCCAGCCAGTCAGCCAACCTATCAACAAACCATTTGGCCAACCATCCAACCAACTGACTAGACAGCCAGCCATCCAACCCTGCCAGTCAGCCAACAAACCAAACCCTACCACCCGCTCACCCACCAAGCCGGCCAGCCAGTCAACCTATCAACCAACCAATTGACCAACCATCCAACCAACTCACTAGACAGCCAGCCAGTAAACCTATCAACCAACCGATTGACCAACCATATAACCAACTGACTAGACAGCCATCCAACCAACCATGCCAGGCAGCCAACAAACCAAACCCTACCACCCGCTCACCAACTAAGCCAGCCAGCCAGTTAGCCAACCTATCAACCAACCAACTGACCAACCATCCAACCAACTGACTAGACAGCCAGCCAACCAACCCTGCCAGGCAGCCAACCTATCAACAAACCAATTGGCCAACCATTCAACCAACTGACTAGACAGCCAGCCATCCAACCCTGCCAGGCAGCCAACAAACCAAACCCTACCACCCGCTCACCCACCAAGCCAGCCAGCCAGTTAGCCAACCTATTAACCAAACAATTGACCAACCATCCAACCAACTGGCTAGACAGCCAGCCAACCAACCCTGCCAGGCAGCCAACAAACCAAACCTTACCACCCGCTCACGCACCAAGCCAGGCAGCCAGCCAGCCAACCTATCAACCAACCAATTGACCAACGTTCCAACCAACTGACTAGACAGCCAGCCAACCGACCCTAGCTGGCAGCCAACAAACCAAACCCTACCACCAGCTCACCCGCCAAACCAGCCAGCCAACCTATCAACCAACCAATTGACCAACCATCCAAACAACTGACTAGACAGCCAGTCAACCAACCCTTCCAGGCAGCCAACAAACCAAACCCTACCACCAGCTCACCCGCCAAACCAGCCAGCCAGCCAACCTATCAACAAACCATATGGCCAAACATCCAACCAACTGACTAGACAGCCAGCCAACCAACCCCGCCAGGCAGCCAACAAACAAACCCTACCACCCGCTCACCCACCAAGCCACCCAGCCAGCCAGTCAGCCAACCTATCAACCAACCAACTGACCAACCATCCAACCAACTGACTAGACAGCCAGCCAACCAACCCTGCCAGGCAGCCAACAAACCAAACCCTACCACCAGCTCACCCGCCAAACCAGCCAGCCAACCTATCAACCAACCAATTGACCAACCATCCAAACAACCGACTAGACAGCCAGTCAACCAACCCTTCCAGGCAGCCAACAAACCAAACGCTACCACCCTTCACCCACCAAGCCAGCCAGCCATCCAGCCACCCTATCAACCAACCAATTGGCCAACCATCCAACCAACTGACTAGACAGCCAGCCAAACAACCCTGCCAGGCAGCCAACAAACCAAACCCTACCACCAGCTCATCCGCCAAACCAGCCAGCCAACCTATCAACCAACCAATTGACCAACCATCCAAACAACTGACTAGACAGCCAGTCAACCAACCCTTCCAGGCAGCCAACAAACCAAACGCTACCACCCGCTCACCCACCAAGCCAGCCAGTTAGCCAGCCAACCTATTCACCAACCAATTGACCAAACATCCAACCAACTGACTAGACAGCCAGCCAAGCAACCCTGCCAGGCAGCCAACAAACCAAACCCTACCACCCGCTCACCCACCAAGCCAGCCAGCCAGTTAGCCAACCTATCAACCAAACAATTGACCAACCATCCAACCAACTGACTAGACAGCCAGCCAACCAACCCTGCCAGGCAGCCAACAAACCAAACGCTACCACCCGCTCACCCACCAAGCCAGCCTGTCAGCCAACCTATCAACAAACCATTTGGCCAACCATCCAACCAACTGACTAGACAGCCAGCCATCCAACCCTGCCAGGCAGCCAACAAACCAAACCCTACCACCCGCTCACCCACCAAGCCAGCCAGCCAGTTAGCCAACCTATCAACCAACCAACTGACCAACCATCCAACCAACTGACTAGACAGCCAGCCAACCAAACCTGCCAGGCAGCCAACAAACCAAACCCTACCACCAGCTCACCCGCCAAACCAGCCAGCCAGCCAACCTATCAACAAACCATATGGCCAAACATCCAACCAACTGACTAGACAGCCAGCCAACCAACCCCGCCAGGCAGCCAACAAACCAAACCCAACCACCCCCTCACCCACCAAGCCAGCCAGCCAACCTATCAACCAACCAACTGACCAAACATCCAACCAACTGACTAGACAGCCAGCCAACCAACCCCGGCAGGCAGCCAACAAACCAAACCCTACCACCTGCTCACCCACCAAGCCAGCCAGCCAGCCAAACTATCAACCAACCAATTGACCAACCATCCAACCAAATGACTAGACAGCCAGCCAACCAACCCTGCCAGGCAGCTAACAAACCAAACCTTACCACCCTTCACCCACCAAGCCAGCCAGCCATCCAGCCACCCTATCAACCAACCAATTGGCCAACCATCCAACCAACTGACTAGACAGCCAGCCAAACAACCCTGCCAGGCAGCCAACAAACCAAACCCTACCACCAGCTCATCCGCCAAACCAGCCAGCCAACCTATGCACCAACCAATTGACCAACCATCCAACCAACTGGCTAGACAGCCAGCCAACCAACCCTGCCAGGCAGCCAACAAACCAAACCCTACCACCCTCTCACCCACCAAGCCAGCCAGCCAACCTATCAACCAACCAATTGACCAACCATCCAACCAACTGACTGGACAGACAGCCAACCAACCCCGGCAGGCAGCCAACAAACCAAACCCTACCACCTGCTCACCCACCAAGCCAGCCAGCCAGCCAAACTATCAACCAACCAATTGACCAACCATCCAACCAAATGACTAGACAGCCAGCCAACCAACCCTGCCAGGCAGCTAACAAACCAAACCTTACCACCCTTCACCCACCAAGCCAGCCAGCCATCCAGCCACCCTATCAACCAACCAATTGGCCAACCATCCAACCAACTGACTAGACAGCCAGCCAAACAACCCTGCCAGGCAGCCAACAAACCAAACCCTACCACCAGCTCATCCGCCAAACCAGCCAGCCAACCTATCAACCAACCAATTGACCAACCATCCAAACAACTGACTAGACAGCCAGTCAACCAACCCTTCCAGGCAGCCAACAAACCAAACGCTACCACCCGCTCACCCACCAAGCCAGCCAGTTAGCCAGCCAACCTATTCACCAACCAATTGACCAAACATCCAACCAACTGACTAGACAGCCAGCCAAGCAACCCTGCCAGGCAGCCAACAAACCAAACCCTACCACCCGCTCACCCACCAAGCCAGCCTGTCAGCCAACCTATCAACAAACCATTTGGCCAACCATCCAACCAACTGACTAGACAGCCAGCCATCCAACCCTGCCAGGCAGCCAACAAACCAAACCCTACCACCCGCTCACCCACCAAGCCAGCCAGCCAGTTAGCCAACCTATCAACCAACCAACTGACCAACCATCCAACCAACTGACTAGACAGCCAGCCAACCAAACCTGCCAGGCAGCCAACAAACCAAACCCTACCACCAGCTCACCCGCCAAACCAGCCAGCCAGCCAACCTATCAACAAACCATATGGCCAAACATCCAACCAACTGACTAGACAGCCAGCCAACCAACCCCGCCAGGCAGCCAACAAACCAAACCCAACCACCCCCTCACCCACCAAGCCAGCCAGCCAACCTATCAACCAACCAACTGACCAAACATCCAACCAACTGACTAGACAGCCAGCCAACCAACCCTGCCAGGCAGCCAACAAACCAAACCCTACCACCAGCTCACCCGCCAAACCAGCCTGCCAACCTATCAACCAACCAATTGACCAACCATCCAAACAACCGACTAGACAGCCAGTCAACCAACCCTTCCAGGCAGCCAACAAACCAAACGCTACCACCCGCTTACCCACCAAGCCAGCCAGCCAGCCAACCTATCAACAAACCATTTGGCCAACCATCCAACCAACTGACTAGACAGCCAGCCATCCAACCCCGCCAGGCAGCCAACAAACCAAACCCTACCACCCGCTCACCCACCAAGCCAGGGAGACAGCCAACCTATCAACCAACCGATTGACCAACCATATAACCAACTGACTAGACAGCCATCCAACCAACCATGCCAGGCAGCCAACAAACCAAACCCTACCAACCGCTCACCCACCAAGCCAGCCAGCCAGCCAGCCAGCCAACCTATCAACAAACCAATTGGCCAACCATCCAACCAACTGACTAGACAGCCAGCCATCCAACCCTGCCAGGCAGCCAACAAACCAAACCCTACCACCCTCTCACCCACCAAGCCAGCCAGCCAGCCAGGCAGCCAACCTATCAACCAACCAATTGACCAACCATCCAACCAACTCACTAGACAGCCAGCCAGTAAACCTATCAACCAACCAATTGACCAATCATCCAACCAACTGACTGGACAGACAGCCAACCAACCCCGGCAGGCAGCCAACAAACCAAACCCTACCACCCGCTCACGCACCAAGCCAGCCAGCCAGCCAGGCAGCCAACCTATCAACCAACCAATTGACCAACCATCCAACCAACTGACTAGACAGCCAGCCAACCAACCCTGCCAGGCAGCCAACAAACCAAAACTTACCACCCGCTCACGCACCAAGCCAGCCAGCCAGCCAGGCAGCCAACCTATCAACCAACCAATTGACCAACCATCCAACCAACTGACTAGACAGCCAGCCAAACAACCCTGCCAGGCAGCCAACAAACCAAACCCTACCACCAGCTCATCCGCCAAACCAGCCAGCCAACCTATCAACCAACCAATTGACCAACCATCCAAACAACTGACTAGACAGCCAGTCAACCAACCCTTCCAGGCAGCCAACAAACCAAACGCTACCACCCGCTCACCCACCAAGCCAGCCAGTTAGCCAGCCAACCTATCCACCAACCAATTGACCAAACATCCAACCAACTGACTAGACAGCCAGCCAAGCAACCCTGCCAGGCAGCCAACAAACCAAACCCTACCACCCGCTCACCCACCAAGCCAGCCAGCCAGTTAGCCAACCTATCAACCAAACAATTGACCAACCATCCAACCAACTGACTAGACAGACAGCCAACCAACCCTGCCAGGCAGCCAACAAACCAAACGCTACCACCCGCTCACCCACCAAGCCAGCCTGTCAGCCAACCTATCAACAAACCATTTGGCCAACCATCCAACCAACTGACTAGACAGCCAGCCATCCAACCCTGCCAGGCAGCCAACAAACCAAACCCTACCACCCGCTCACCCACCAAGCCAGCCAGCCAGTTAGCCAACCTATCAACCAACCAACTGACCAACCATCCAACCAACTGACTAGACAGCCAGCCAACCAAACCTGCCAGGCAGCCAACAAACCAAACCCTACCACCAGCTCACCCGCCAAACCAGCCAGCCAGCCAACCTATCAACAAACCATATGGCCAAACATCCAACCAACTGACTAGACAGCCAGCCAACCAACCCCGCCAGGCAGCCAACAAACCAAACCCAACCACCCCCTCACCCACCAAGCCAGCCAGCCAACCTATCAACCAACCAACTGACCAAACATCCAACCAACTGACTAGACAGCCAGCCAACCAACCCCGGCAGGCAGCCAACAAACCAAACCCTACCACCTGCTCACCCACCAAGCCAGCCAGCCAGCCAAACTATCAACCAACCAATTGACCAACCATCCAACCAAATGACTAGACAGCCAGCCAACCAACCCTGCCAGGCAGCTAACAAACCAAACCTTACCACCCTTCACCCACCAAGCCAGCCAGCCATCCAGCCACCCTATCAACCAACCAATTGGCCAACCATCCAACCAACTGACTAGACAGCCAGCCAAACAACCCTGCCAGGCAGCCAACAAACCAAACCCTACCACCAGCTCATCCGCCAAACCAGCCAGCCAACCTATCAACCAACCAATTGACCAACCATCCAACCAACTGGCTAGACAGCCACCCAACCAACCCTGCCAGGCAGCCAACAAACCAAACCCTACCACCCTCTCACCCACCAAGCCAGCCAGCCAACCTATCAACCAACCAATTGACCAACCATCCAACCAACTGACTGGACAGACAGCCAACCAACCCCGGCAGGCAGCCAACAAACCAAACCCTACCACCTGCTCACCCACCAAGCCAGCCAGCCAGCCAAACTATCAACCAACCAATTGACCAACCATCCAACCAAATGACTAGACAGCCAGCCAACCAACCCTGCCAGGCAGCTAACAAACCAAACCTTACCACCCTTCACCCACCAAGCCAGCCAGCCATCCAGCCACCCTATCATCCAACCAATTGGCCAACCATCCAACCAACTGACTAGACAGCCAGCCAAACAACCCTGCCAGGCAGCCAACAAACCAAACCCTACCACCAGCTCATCCGCCAAACCAGCCAGCCAACCTATCAACCAACCAATTGACCAACCATCCAAACAACTGACTAGACAGCCAGTCAACCAACCCTTCCAGGCAGCCAACAAACCAAACGCTACCACCCGCTCACCCACCAAGCCAGCCAGTTAGCCAGCCAACCTATTCACCAACCAATTGACCAAACATCCAACCAACTGACTAGACAGCCAGCCAAGCAACCCTGCCAGGCAGCCAACAAACCAAACCCTACCACCCGCTCACCCACCAAGCCAGCCAGCCAGTTAGCCAACCTATCAACCAAACAATTGACCAACCATCCAACCAACTGACTAGACAGCCAGCCAACCAACCCTGCCAGGCAGCCAACAAACCAAACGCTACCACCCGCTCACCCACCAAGCCAGCCTGTCAGCCAACCTATCAACAAACCATTTGGCCAACCATCCAACCAACTGACTAGACAGCCAGCCATCCAACCCTGCCAGGCAGCCAACAAACCAAACCCTACCACCCGCTCACCCACCAAACCAGCCAGCCAGTTAGCCAACCTATCAACCAACCAACTGACCAACCATCCAACCAACTGACTAGACAGCCAGCCAACCAAACCTGCCAGGCAGCCAACAAACCAAACCCTACCACCAGCTCACCCGCCAAACCAGCCAGCCAGCCAACCTATCAACAAACCATATGGCCAAACATCCAACCAACTGACTAGACAGCCAGCCAACCAACCCCGCCAGGCAGCCAACAAACCAAACCCAACCACCCCCTCACCCACCAAGCCAGCCAGCCAACCTATCAACCAACCAACTGACCAAACATCCAACCAACTGACTAGACAGCCAGCCAACCAACCCTGCCAGGCAGCCAACAAACCAAACCCTACCACCAGCTCACCCGCCAAACCAGCCTGCCAACCTATCAACCAACCAATTGACCAACCATCCAAACAACCGACTAGACAGCCAGTCAACCAACCCTTCCAGGCAGCCAACAAACCAAACGCTACCACCCGCTTACCCACCAAGCCAGCCAGCCAGCCAACCTATCAACAAACCATTTGGCCAACCATCCAACCAACTGACTAGACAGCCAGCCATCCAACCCCGCCAGGCAGCCAACAAACCAAACCCTACCACCCGCTCACCCACCAAGCCGGCCAGCCAGTCAACCTATCAACCAACCAATTGACCAACCATCCAACCAACTCACTAGACAGCCAGCCAGTAAACCTATCAACCAACCAATTGACCAACCATCCAACCAACTGACTAGACAGCCAGCCAACCAACCATGCCAGGCAGCCAACAAACCAAACCCTACCACCCGATCACACACCAAGCCAGGGAGACAGCCAACCTATCAACCAACCGATTGACCAACCATATAACCAACTGACTAGACAGCCATCCAACCAACCATGCCAGGCAGCCAACAAACCAAACCCTACCAACCGCTCACCCACCAAGCCAGCCAGCCAGCCAGCCAGCCAACCTATCAACAAACCAATTGGCCAACCATCCAACCAACTGACTAGACAGCCAGCCATCCAACCCTGCCAGGCAGCCAACAAACCAAACCCTACCACCCTCTCACCCACCAAGCCAGCCAGCCAAACTATCAACCAACCAATTGACCAACCATCCAACCAACTGACTGGACAGACAGCCAACCAACCCCGGCAGGCAGCCAACAAACCAAACCCTACCACCCGCTCACGCACCAAGCCAGCCAGCCAGCCAGGCAGCCAACCTATCAACCAACCAATTGACCAACCATCCAACCAACTGACTAGACAGCCAGCCAACCAACCCTGCCAGGCAGCCAACAAACCAAAACTTACCACCCGCTCACGCACCAAGCCAGCCAGCCAGCCAGGCAGCCAACCTATCAACCAACCAATTGACCAACCATCCAACCAACTGACTAGACAGCCAGCCAAACAACCCTGCCAGGCAGCCAACAAACCAAACCCTACCACCAGCTCATCCGCCAAACCAGCCAGCCAACCTATCAACCAACCAATTGACCAACCATCCAAACAACTGACTAGACAGCCAGTCAACCAACCCTTCCAGGCAGCCAACAAACCAAACGCTACCACCCGCTCACCCACCAAGCCAGCCAGTTAGCCAGCCAACCTATCCACCAACCAATTGACCAAACATCCAACCAACTGACTAGACAGCCAGCCAAGCAACCCTGCCAGGCAGCCAACAAACCAAACCCTACCACCCGCTCACCCACCAAGCCAGCCAGCCAGTTAGCCAACCTATCAACCAAACAATTGACCAACCATCCAACCAACTGACTAGACAGACAGCCAACCAACCCTGCCAGGCAGCCAACAAACCAAACCCAACCACACACTCACCCGCGAAACCAGCCAGCCAACCTATCAACCAACGAATTCACCAACCATCCAAACAACTGACTAGACAGCCAGTCAACCAACCCTTCCAGGCCGCCAACAAACCAAACGCTACCACCCGCTCACCCATCAAGCCAGCCAGCCAGCCAGCCAGCCAGCCAACCTATCAACAAACCAATTGGCCAACCATCCAACCAACTGGCTAGACAGCCAGCCAACCAACCCTGCCAGGCAGCCAACAAACTAAACCTTACCACCCGCTCACGCACCAAGCCAGCAAGCCAGCCAGCCAGCCAGCCAACCTATCAACCAACCAATTGACCAACCATCCAACCAACTGACTAGACAGCCAGCCAACCGACCCTGCCTTGCAGCCAACAAACTAAACCCTTCCACCAGCTCATCCGCCAAACCAGCCAGCCAACCTATCAACCAACCAATTGACCAACCATCCAAACAACTGACTAGACAGCCAGTCAACCAACCCTTCCAGGCAGCCAACAAACCAAACCCTACCACCCGCTCACCAACTAAGCCAGCCAGCCAGTTAGCCAACCTATCAACCAACCAACTGACCAACCATCCAACCAACTGACTAGAGAGCCAGCCAACCAACCCTGCCAGGCAGCCAACCTATCAACAAACCAATTGGCCAACCATCCAACCAACTGACTAGACAGCCAGCCATCCAACCCTGCCAGGCAGCCAACAAACCAAACCCTACCAGCCGCTCACCCACCAAGCCAGCCAGCCAGTTAGCCAACCTATTAACCAAACAATTGACCAACCATCCAACCAACTGGCTAGACAGCCAGCCAACCAACCCTGCCAGGCAGCCAACAAACCAAACCCTACCACCCTCTCACCCACCAAGCCAGCCAGCCAACCTATCAACCAACCAATTGACCAACCATCCAACCAACTGACTGGTCAGACAGCCAACCAACCCCGGCAGGCAGCTAACAAACCAAACCTTACCACCCTTCACCCACCAAGCCAGCCAGCCATCCAGCCACCCTATCAACCAACCAATTGGCCAACCATCCAACCAACTGACTAGACAGCCAGCCAAACAACCCTGCCAGGCAGCCAACAAACCAAACCCTACCACCAGCTCATCCGGCAAACCAGCCAGCCAACCTATCAACCAACCAATTGACCAACCATCCAAACAACTGACTAGACAGCCAGTCAACCAACCCTTCCAGGCAGCCAACAAACCAAACGCTACCACCCGCTCACCCACCAAGCCAGCCTGTCAGCCAACCTATCAACAAACCATTTGGCCAACCATCCAACCAACTGACTAGACAGCCAGCCATCCAACCCTGCCAGGCAGCCAACAAACCAAACCCTACCACCCGCTCACCCACCAAGCCAGCCAGCCAGTTAGCCAACCTATCAACCAACCAACTGACCAACCATCCAACCAACTGACTAGACAGCCAGCCAACCAAACCTGCCAGGCAGCCAACAAACCAAACCCTACCACCAGCTCACCCGCCAAACCAGCCAGCCAGCCAACCTATCAACAAACCATATGGCCAAACATCCAACCAACTGACTAGACAGCCAGCCAACCAACCCCGCCAGGCAGCCAACAAACCAAACCCAACCACCCCCTCACCCACCAAGCCAGCCAGCCAACCTATCAACCAACCAACTGACCAAACATCCAACCAACTGACTAGACAGCCAGCCAACCAACCCTGCCAGGCAGCCAACAAACCAAACCCTACCACCAGCTCACCCGCCAAACCAGCCTGCCAACCTATCAACCAACCAATTGACCAACCATCCAAACAACCGACTAGACAGCCAGTCAACCAACCCTTCCAGGCAGCCAACAAACCAAACGCTACCACCCGCTTACCCACCAAGCCAGCCAGCCAGCCAACCTATCAACAAACCATTTGGCCAACCATCCAACCAACTGACTAGACAGCCAGCCATCCAACCCCGCCAGGCAGCCAACAAACCAAACCCTACCACCCGCTCACCCACCAAGCCGGCCAGCCAGTCAACCTATCAACCAACCAATTGACCAACCATCCAACCAACTCACTAGACAGCCAGCCAGTAAACCTATCAACCAACCAATTGACCAACCATCCAACCAACTGACTAGACAGCCAGCCAACCAACCATGCCAGGCAGCCAACAAACCAAACCCTACCACCCGATCACACACCAAGCCAGGGAGACAGCCAACCTATCAACCAACCGATTGACCAACCATATAACCAACTGACTAGACAGCCATCCAACCAACCATGCCAGGCAGCCAACAAACCAAACCCTACCAACCGCTCACCCACCAAGCCAGCCAGCCAGCCAGCCAGCCAACCTATCAACAAACCAATTGGCCAACCATCCAACCAACTGACTAGACAGCCAGCCATCCAACCCTGCCAGGCAGCCAACAAACCAAACCCTACCACCCTCTCACCCACCAAGCCAGCCAGCCAAACTATCAACCAACCAATTGACCAACCATCCAACCAACTGACTGGACAGACAGCCAACCAACCCCGGCAGGCAGCCAACAAACCAAACCCTACCACCCGCTCACGCACCAAGCCAGCCAGCCAGCCAGGCAGCCAACCTATCAACCAACCAATTGACCAACCATCCAACCAACTGACTAGACAGCCAGCCAACCAACCCTGCCAGGCAGCCAACAAACCAAAACTTACCACCCGCTCACGCACCAAGCCAGCCAGCCAGCCAGGCAGCCAACCTATCAACCAACCAATTGACCAACCATCCAACCAACTGACTAGACAGCCAGCCAAACAACCCTGCCAGGCAGCCAACAAACCAAACCCTACCACCAGCTCATCCGCCAAACCAGCCAGCCAACCTATCAACCAACCAATTGACCAACCATCCAAACAACTGACTAGACAGCCAGTCAACCAACCCTTCCAGGCAGCCAACAAACCAAACGCTACCACCCGCTCACCCACCAAGCCAGCCAGTTAGCCAGCCAACCTATCCACCAACCAATTGACCAAACATCCAACCAACTGACTAGACAGCCAGCCAAGCAACCCTGCCAGGCAGCCAACAAACCAAACCCTACCACCCGCTCACCCACCAAGCCAGCCAGCCAGTTAGCCAACCTATCAACCAAACAATTGACCAACCATCCAACCAACTGACTAGACAGACAGCCAACCAACCCTGCCAGGCAGCCAACAAACCAAACCCAACCACACACTCACCCGCGAAACCAGCCAGCCAACCTATCAACCAACGAATTCACCAACCATCCAAACAACTGACTAGACAGCCAGTCAACCAACCCTTCCAGGCCGCCAACAAACCAAACGCTACCACCCGCTCACCCATCAAGCCAGCCAGCCAGCCAGCCAGCCAGCCAACCTATCAACAAACCAATTGGCCAACCATCCAACCAACTGGCTAGACAGCCAGCCAACCAACCCTGCCAGGCAGCCAACAAACTAAACCTTACCACCCGCTCACGCACCAAGCCAGCAAGCCAGCCAGCCAGCCAGCCAACCTATCAACCAACCAATTGACCAACCATCCAACCAACTGACTAGACAGCCAGCCAACCGACCCTGCCTTGCAGCCAACAAACTAAACCCTTCCACCAGCTCATCCGCCAAACCAGCCAGCCAACCTATCAACCAACCAATTGACCAACCATCCAAACAACTGACTAGACAGCCAGTCAACCAACCCTTCCAGGCAGCCAACAAACCAAACCCTACCACCCGCTCACCAACTAAGCCAGCCAGCCAGTTAGCCAACCTATCAACCAACCAACTGACCAACCATCCAACCAACTGACTAGAGAGCCAGCCAACCAACCCTGCCAGGCAGCCAACCTATCAACAAACCAATTGGCCAACCATCCAACCAACTGACTAGACAGCCAGCCATCCAACCCTGCCAGGCAGCCAACAAACCAAACCCTACCAGCCGCTCACCCACCAAGCCAGCCAGCCAGTTAGCCAACCTATTAACCAAACAATTGACCAACCATCCAACCAACTGGCTAGACAGCCAGCCAACCAACCCTGCCAGGCAGCCAACAAACCAAACCCTACCACCCTCTCACCCACCAAGCCAGCCAGCCAACCTATCAACCAACCAATTGACCAACCATCCAACCAACTGACTGGTCAGACAGCCAACCAACCCCGGCAGGCAGCTAACAAACCAAACCTTACCACCCTTCACCCACCAAGCCAGCCAGCCATCCAGCCACCCTATCAACCAACCAATTGGCCAACCATCCAACCAACTGACTAGACAGCCAGCCAAACAACCCTGCCAGGCAGCCAACAAACCAAACCCTACCACCAGCTCATCCGCCAAACCAGCCAGCCAACCTATCAACCAACCAATTGACCAACCATCCAAACAACTGACTAGACAGCCAGTCAACCAACCCTTCCAGGCAGCCAACAAACCAAACGCTACCACCCGCTCACCCACCAAGCCAGCCTGTCAGCCAACCTATCAACAAACCATTTGGCCAACCATCCAACCAACTGACTAGACAGCCAGCCATCCAACCCTGCCAGGCAGCCAACAAACCAAACCCTACCACCCGCTCACCCACCAAGCCAGCCAGCCAGTTAGCCAACCTATCAACCAACCAACTGACCAACCATCCAACCAACTGACTAGACAGCCAGCCAACCAAACCTGCCAGGCAGCCAACAAACCAAACCCTACCACCAGCTCACCCGCCAAACCAGCCAGCCAGCCAACCTATCAACAAACCATATGGCCAAACATCCAACCAACTGACTAGACAGCCAGCCAACCAACCCCGCCAGGCAGCCAACAAACCAAACCCAACCACCCCCTCACCCACCAAGCCAGCCAGCCAACCTATCAACCAACCAACTGACCAAACATCCAACCAACTGACTAGACAGCCAGCCAACCAACCCTGCCAGGCAGCCAACAAACCAAACCCTACCACCAGCTCACCCGCCAAACCAGCCTGCCAACCTATCAACCAACCAATTGACCAACCATCCAAACAACCGACTAGACAGCCAGTCAACCAACCCTTCCAGGCAGCCAACAAACCAAACGCTACCACCCGCTTACCCACCAAGCCAGCCAGCCAGCCAACCTATCAACAAACCATTTGGCCAACCATCCAACCAACTGACTAGACAGCCAGCCATCCAACCCCGCCAGGCAGCCAACAAACCAAACCCTACCACCCGCTCACCCACCAAGCCGGCCAGCCAGTCAACCTATCAACCAACCAATTGACCAACCATCCAACCAACTCACTAGACAGCCAGCCAGTAAACCTATCAACCAACCAATTGACCAACCATCCAACCAACTGACTAGACAGCCAGCCAACCAACCATGCCAGGCAGCCAACCCTAGTAGCACAAACGGTTGGGGAATCGTTGGCCAACGGGGGTGCTCAACGGTTGGCCAACAGTTGGAAATGTCCGCTTCGGCAACCGTTCCCCGACGAACGATTTGCCAACGATGGCCCAACCGTTTCGTTTTTACGTTGGCCCAACAGTATCTTTTTACGTTGGCCCAACCGTTTTGTTTTTACGTTGGCCCAACCGTTTGTTCGAGTAATTGCCCTAAAATAGTAGAAATTGAGCAAAAAGCCTCAATTAGCACTTTTCAAATATTAATGGCATGCATTTTTGACTTTAGCTAATATTCAAAGGCACATGCAAATAAACCAATATTCAGTTCCTCAAAATATTATCTAAAATCAAACGCAGTCCATATTGAAAAATATATAATTAAAATGATTTGGCACTTTTCAAATATGTACTTGAAAAATGTGCCAAGTTTTTTTTTTTTTTTTTGCTCATTTTTTAAGATTAAATATTTAAAAAGAACATCCACGGTGACCATAAATTTCCTTTTAAAAACTTTTTTTTTCATTTTTTGTATTCAAAATTGGTTAACAATTTCAAAATCAAGTAAAAGAGACCTCTATCTTTTCATTTATTCAAATAAATATTACGCCGTTCAAGCTCAGCATAATTTTTTTGTTTTTAATGATCCATTAGAATTATAGCTGACTGATGACTTTTTCAGGCTTTGAAATCAGCTTACTAGTATTTTTAAGGCTTGGATTCAATAAGAATTTGTTTCAAAATTAATTTTAAATTGATAAGCATTTCCATCTTGAAACATGAATTTATTCTGCAAAAGAAATTATACACAACAAAAGCATTTCAAGTAACCTTTATTACATATTCACAAAACACACAAGAAAAAAAATTGCAGTAAAAGGGCGACATTTATAAAAGACAGTGTACCGTAAATTCTTACAAAAAGAATAACAAGGTTTTGAATACAGTCATCCAACCGAAAAAAAATACAAAAATACAAAACCAGGTATTAACAAGACTACCTACCGTGTCAAAATTTATGAGTTAGTCTCTTAGAGAGAAATAAGTTCTAGCAATAAATATATCAAAAAAAAAAAAAGAATAAAATTTTGCATGCCAGAATAATGTCTTTTTTTACTCAAGACCTGCGACACGACTTGTGTACATAAAGTGTGACCCTCACAAAGATTGTTTTACAGTGCGAAAATGTTTTTGGACACAGGAATCATATACTATGAAAAATATATTGGCCATGATCAATCATTTATTTTTTGCCGACTTTTCTTCTTTTTTAGTGTAATACTCATAATATAGTGATTAAATTTTATGATTAGTTCTGTTTGTAAAACAAAGTTAATATTTTAATAATAAATCATATTTGTCTCTATATGAGCTTTAAATTAAATTATTATTAATTATAACATTCATGCTTTAATGTTGCAAAAGTTAAATTTTAAAACTTGAAATTTTGTATAAAGACAGTATAAAGTACGGACGAAAAATAAATTTAAATTACACTATTAATTTATAAATATTTAAATTTTAAAAACTACTAAAATAACTTCTAAATGTCATATTACGCATTCCTGTTGAAACTTCAAAAGTAATGAAAACATAACAAGGTATAAGCTTGAGACATTAATTTGGCCTATTTTGGTGAGAATTCCTCTAAAATTGAAAAATTATCATGGGGAAACAAAAAAGATACAGCATTTATCAAAACAGATGTTAAGACACACAGGAACAGGAAAAAATGAAAAATCATCCTATGAAAAACAGAAGTACCTCCCAAATATTTTTATAAATACTGAACAGTCTCACATTTTATACAACCTTGCGCATTTGCTTTCATAGCACTTCATTTGAATGGTGTTTTTAAATATAGAAGTGTTGTGACAAAAATAAATTCGATTTTCTCAATAAATAACTGAAAAATAATTTTATATAAGAATTATTTTACCTGATAAGATATGAATGCAAAGCCAAAAATATATTTACACTTAATATGTAATCAAAAGCAAACTTTTTTTTATAAAAAACAAATACTTTGAGATTCTACAGCATTCACAATATTTGCTGACTATTTACATCAGTTTTAAAATACAAAAGAGTTCCTTTCTAACAGATTGATAACTTTTTATAGTAAGAGATGATGACACTTTTAGGTAGTAAAGACTCAACTCTTCCCCTTTAAAGGCTGGTTCATTAAAAAGTTCTCTTATCTGTTTTTATTAATCAAACTGAACAGACTACACCCCCCCCCCTCCATCTACTATTCAGAGCAAACTACTTGTTTAAAAGACTAAAGCCACAATCTACTTTACAGAATTTTAACAAAAGAAAAAGTAAACTTTATCACCAAGTGAAGTCTAAAATATGTATGAGATTGTATTCAAAACAGAGATTCAAAAATTTTGAACAGCTAATGCGACACTCTACTAACTCATTTTGTGTTCATTGGAAAATGGCTGATATACTTAATAATTGATTGAACGATTAACTTACTGACATTAAAAAAAAAAAATGTTAAGAAAATTTCTAATGAAAATAATTACTACAAAGGAAATTAATTACAAATGGCAAAAACTTATTGAAGGCAAAAAATTTTACTTTCTGTGAAAAAGGGTAGCATTTGCAACAGTTACTTAAATATAACAGAAAAAATAAACCTAATGAACAAAAAACTATATTAATTGCAAATCTTAGAAAAATACCTGCTTATTAGGAAATAGTTGTATTGCAGAAAGGTATGCACACAAACCAATCGTCATTTTCAAAATATGGCATTAAAATGCATTTTGACTTTAAAGAAGAAGTAGAAAAAATTTGCGAGCCTTGCGAAACTTGCTTGTGTAAGGAAAATATGTTTATTTTTGAGCTTTTTAAAGGAGATTCAAAATAATCAAGTTTTCGAAGGAATACATTGCATTTTAAGTAATACTCATTACTTTCATTAATTTCAATTCTCTGTACCAAAATAACTTTATTATCTTTTGTGAGAAAACAATTATCTGGCTTTCTGATCCCAATTTTGTATCCTTCATACTTAATAAATTGTAAATTGTTTTCAGCCTTGCAACTTGAAGGCACTGAGACAACAGTTGTCTTTTCGGGCTGTCTCTCCCCCAATCTTTTAGCAACCTGCTGAAGAGGATTATTTGGGCCTCGTACCATTTTCTTTATTCGATTCATAAAGCTTTCAAATGGAAAAGCAGAGTAATCATCTAACGGACCAAAATTGGCGACATCACCCACAACATGGAGCAAATTGTGAAAATTATATAGCATTAGCTCTTTGGCATAGAACTCTGCAGTGAAACGAACAAAAGTGTGAAGTAACTGATCGGCAAAATTTAGAAGGGATGTTTGCTTACTTAGTTCAGAGCTGCACAATACATAAACTGCAACATGCAAGATGAGAAAATGTTCAAACAAATGATTAGGCAATATATTTTTCAAAACTACGGGACCAAAATATAATAAAAAAGATCTGAATTCGGTTGCTTTCCAAAATTTAAAGTATTTAAGAGGTCTAGGTTTCCTTGAAAATTCTGTGGGTGTATGTTGAGCAACTATTTGCAGTCTGTTTGAAATTTGTATCACTTGAAGGGAACTAAGTTTACCTTTTTTTGGACCCTTTTCTACCCATACGTTAATGAGTCTTTTAACAATACCTAGGAATATCAGATGCATGGGATCTATGGGAACTTGAGAAATCAAACCAACATTCAGTCTAGAAATTACAGTTTGGCACTGCTGGTGACGAGGATACAACATATCCCGAAAAGCCTCATCAGTTCTAAGATTCAATTTCGACTGATACTGCCATGTTGTCCTTCCTAAATGAACTCCTTCTTGAGTACATTTTTCACAGCCCTGCAATGCATTAAAATGTATAATACATTTTAGAAATGCTCTTGCAGGAGCATCGGCAATGAAGCAACTGATACGAAACACATATTTTTTGTCGTTAAAAATAATTCCCTTTTCCTCTAATATAGTGCATTCTTTCACAAAAGAATCGAAAAAATCATTTGAATTTTGTGGTTTCGACTCACCATGAAAAAGCCCTATAACAAATGGAACTTTATCAATAGCTTGATCTAAAATCCCTAAAATAGGCCAGAATGTTTTTGTGTTACTTTTATTTACTGGAAGGCCATCAACATTAACGGATATAGTGAAAATGTTTGGATTAACTGCACTTTTTAAATTTTCAATAATTGGGTAGTTACTCGAAACAATACCAGATGAAGCCTTCTCCAATATATTGCTCAGTATTCCAAAATAAATAAACGACCCACCACAGCAGTTTTGAACGTTTAAAGAGCGCGGAGTTTTATGAAGGGTTCTAGCATCAAGGGGTATATTGGGCAAATAAGGCTTTAAATTATGTAGAAGTTCAGTAGTGGCATTATTTGGAATATTAAATTTTTTTGCCCAATTCCTAAGTACATTTGTTGGGGCACTTATATCTTTTTGGGATATTTCAGGGGGTGACAACTCATCACTACTGGAAATATTTGAGCAACTACTGAAAAATATTTCTGTTTCAGACTCTGGCAGTTCAATATTTTTTTGAGAGGGTTCTGAAAGTAATTCAGGTTCAGTATTTACAGAATTGGGAGGTACTTCTGGATTTGCAAAATTTATGCAACTGGAATTCAAATGTCTAATTTCTGACATAATATTAGATGTAGCATTTGCAATTTTTCTTCTCTTCTGACGCGCACTGATGAAGTTTTCACTTTTGCTCCGGCAATTAGAACTGCTGGAGGTTGCGGCGATGCTCCCTTCCGCCATCCCGGTCTTTAACGTACCGGAACCAGTTACGCACGACTGTTTCAATTTCCGAGTCTGTTGCTCCCGAGGAAGCAAAATTCCTACGAATTGTGCCTAGAAAAAATTAATACAAAAAGTGAGAAATACAATTGAGAAGTAAAGGGATCAGTCAGGGTTGCCAGTCAAATCTGGGAAAAAAACTCCCCAGTGTTTTCCCTGTATGGAATATACAACATTATGAAGGAGTGAGCTCCAACATTTATAACATTAATATCATAGTTTCATCTCGGGGAAAAATGCAAAAAACAAATGAATCAATAAAACTAGGTGGAAGTAAAGAGTTCATTAAAACTGAAATAAACATGTTCTTAACCATTCATTAAAGGGGTTTAAAAGATACAAAGTGATTAACTCATGCTGTCTGACTAAAATAAGCCAATGACTAAGTCTGACTAAAATAAGATTCCAGATGAATGCCAAATAACTTAATAATTCATAAAAGACATTTTAATAAAGTAAAATTGATTGCTTTAATTTTATTTCTTCTTTTAAATGTTATTTTGGTAGTTTGTTTACTATTTTTTAATTTTTGAAACATTTACAGGAATATTTGGAATTTTATACAGGAAAATTCCCTGCATTTTCCAGGTTTTTCAAAGGAAAATTTCAAAATTCCCCGTCCTTTTGTTGCTTTTATAATTTTCTGTATTTTTCCTGCAGCCTGGCAACCCTGTCAGTAGACAAATTCAAGTTTTGAGTAAAATGCTTCTTAATGATCAGACCTTAGGTAGGCTTTCATTGAATTATTTCTCTTGAATCATCCTGTGTAACAATACCTACAGGGTTACTAGTGCTGTCTCTTACCCCAAGATAAAGAGCTTTTCCTACTATTTGCACTATTTCCAAATTATTAATTTTGACACTTAAATCCCTTTGCCTCTTACTGCCTCAATTCAAAAAAGCAAGGTTGTTTATTACATAAGATGAAGAGTTAAAGATGAAGGTAAATATAAAATTAGTAAATCCAAGAAAATCACATACATAATTAGTCCCCAACCTTTTTGTATCTAAGAGCAGGACGACTAAGAACATTTTTTTGCAGTTTGATCTAGTAACATACATTATATACATAATGTACAAAAAAGCATTTTATTGAAGAAATATAAATAAATGCATACAATTATTGCTTACATTCACCTTTGACATAGAATTTTATTCAAAACTGACATTTTTTTTGCCATGGCCGCACAATGGCAGTTAGCATGTCCAGGGCTGAAAGTTACAAAAATTCATTAACTGAAACTTTAAAAAAATGGGGACTCAGAAAAGGTCAAAATTATTTGCACTTTTTCAACAATTAGGTTACTCATTAATTATCACTTTTTAACTTTTATCTTGTTTAGTTTGAAACATTTAAAAAAAGACAGACCCTGGGCAAATTTGTGAAAAATTCTTAGCTGTATCAATATTAACTGAGACACTAAATCATGACTTACATTGAATCACAGCTACAGTTTTGGTGAGTTTTTTCAAGGATTGCTTCCCACTCTTTCCAGTCCAGTTATAATTCTTCCCAACTGAGTTTGAAAATATTTTTCCTAAAATTCGATAGGATACCTCCCGGAGAGTCTTCCCTCCTTTATACAGTAGGTTTTTCTCCTGTAGGAGAAAAAAAACAACTCTTAGTAATAAACACAATTAACACATTTCACAGCATTTAATTATGAAGGGGTCATGTCGGTTTTTGGTGGTCAAAAAGCAGGACTAGTATTTACACGGAAAACAGAACTAGATAAAATTTAAAACTGTCAGCAAACTCAAGTAACTTTTTAAACATTTTGTGCGAAAAAACCTCTGCACTTCTCTAAAGTCAGTCAGCAGCAAAATTATAATTTACAGAAGAAATTATATGCCAGTACAGTACCACTATGCAACCAGCATGTTTGTTCAACTATATTTAGTCCTGTCTCAGTATAATTAATTGGGAGCTCCTCAAAATTAACGACCAACGTTTGTCACTCGGCAAACATGGGATACTACAGAATACTTTGTCATCATAATTGTCTGCAAACTTTTTCTTTTTTAAGAAAACTTACAATCTTTTGTGAGTTACTGGACGAATATTAACTTTTAGGTATGAGATCCCCCCTCCCTTCCCCGCAAATACAGTATGAATTAGAGATGAGACGGGCTGAGCACAAGTCCAAAAGCCCAACCCAAAGGGGAACAAACTTATATCTTGGGGAGGGGGGAGGGGGTTTCAAGCATTTAAACCATTTGTCAATTAAAGAGCGTAAGAGTTAAGTTGGCAATTTAGAAGGTGCATGTTTTTTAAAAACTAATCAGCTAATAAGTCATTATCCCTCTTTCTGCTCACCTTTTTCTCTCAACTATTGAAATTAGTCAATTTTGCAACTGAAAACATGAGTATACATTGTATCGTAATGGAAAAATCAAGCCGATTCAACATACAGGGATGATTGCCATTCATGAAAAAATACCCGAAAGCTTTGAAAAGCTAATCTGGGAGGGGATGTAACTTTTAAAATTAACACCCTTAATACTTTATTACATAATTCACTATACAAATTTGAATTACTTTTACAAATATAGATATACAGTCGGATCCCGCTACAACGCGATCCGACTTGCGCGAAATGGCTATAACACGAGTTTTTCATGAGTAATGAATTTTTTATTGTTTACGCAAATTTCTCGCTTGCAGCATGAAATTTTTTAGAAAGGAGCGGCAGAGCATTAGAATGGGCTTCGTTGACACTAAATATTCGTTTCGTGAATGAACTTTCATTAATTTAGCATCACTGAAAACGGAAGTTCACACACTGTATTAGTCTAAACAACGCTTTGCTTTTGTTTATACAGATAACCACTTTGATTCTTAACAGTTTTTTTTCCTTCTACATATGAGCATTGATAAAACAGAATGGCTCCCAAACGAGCCCTTTAATCTTAAGAGTGAAGCTCGCAGAGTAGTGTCTGAGCAAAATACAAACATTATGAAAATAGAAGCGAAGCCAGAAATAGGGGTGTTCCCACACTGCATAAACCATCATCATCATAATTTTTAAAATTATAATTACGATATCTACTATTCAGTGCTATTATAATGCAGTAATGTACTTAATGTAAGTACCCTACTGTTTAAGTACATGTATCTTATTGATCAAAGATTTTGTGCTTTATAACAGTAATCATATTAAATAACAACGATTTTTCTAAAATACAGTAAAAAATCAGTTATTTATAAAAGATATGGTAATATATAGTTAAAAAATGGTTTGAAACAATTTGAGGGGTGTTAACACATGTCTGAAATAATTGGGTATGCTTATAAAATTTTTCTAAACAAACGTTGTTTCACAACTCGAAATTCCGACTTAAGCGAGGGGTCTTGGAACGCATCCCTCGTGCAAGTCGGGATCCGACTGTAATTGAAACAAAATTAGGTGTTTTTTCAACTTGTACATCAGTTTCAGCTATATAATTCTTATCAACAGAAAAAGAGAGAAAATGAAAAAGTTTATACACATAAAATATTAAAATATTTTTAATTACTAATGAGTTTTGTTTGCACCACACATCTTTTTAAATAGCTCATGCATACCAGTAACTGGAAATTTTCTGGGCTTTGAAGCCAACATTCCAATTTCTCAACGTCTTCTATTCTTTCGCATGGAAGATGCACACCATTTAATTCTACTTCAGCATTTGACACTTCTTCTCCTGCAAAAACAACATTAATAATCTTTCTCTGGTTTTCCAGTATTTCTTCCAGCATGCTTTCGCATTTCGCCAACCGCCGAGCGACAACTTCAAAACCTGAAATCAAAATAATTACAAATGACTTTCAGATATTTACTTTTCTTCCTATATAATAGTTTTTATGTTATAACTAACCTGTAGGCAATTTTGTCAAACTAAAAACTTTTCACTAAACACATTTTCTACAAAAGTTTTAAAAATTTGGAGATTTTGTTGCTAATATTTGCAGAACACAATAAATTGTAAATAAAAACAAAATGCACTATCAATAAGTTAAAAAAATATTGCTTCTGAGAATATTTAACATGTTCTTACCGGCAGACGCTAAGGGAAGATCTTGCTCTTCATTGTGCAAAAGAAAGGGTGAAAAAGGTGCATTTTCAACATGCTCTTCCTCAACAGGAACTTCGTCAAAACCTAAAAGTTAAAAAGAAAGCATTAAATAGATTTTAATTAATGAATTTTTATTCTGTCCAAGGAAAGCACAGAATATTCAGTATAGGGAGAGGTGGGGTACATTGGACTGGTCTCAAATATTTTAATACTATTAATATTTTTTATTTTATTTTATGACCGACAAATAGCACCTATGGTCCTACAAATCCTATAATGAAATCACATGGTACAGTTATATTGAACAAATTTTATTCCAGAAAGTTATTTCAGTAGTCCTGAATAATTTTCAGAAAACTAATTTTTTTTTTTTTTTAATGGTTTTCATCAAGATTGCGGGGGAAAAATGAACTCCTTTCTCAAAGTAAATTCTTTTAGTTCATAAAAATTGGCATTTTTTTCATTTCTTGCTGAAAAGAAAAAAATTATGACATCACTTTTTCAGACCAAGAAGGTGAGGTAGGTTGGTCCACTCTTTGTGGGGCACATTGGAACGGATCAACCTACCCCACATATTTTAAAAACTTTTCTTCTCTTAAATCTCAATAATTATAACAATATTCTATAATTTTTCTTTTGATTTTTAAAGAATAATGCTGTACTATTGGTAAATGTTTTTTGATGTTTTTAAATAAAGATGACTTATGAAAAAATCAATTTAATATGTTACATTGATCTTTAAACTTAATATTTTTCACTCTACACACAACAGAGAATAAGGTAGTTACTAAGTTTAATAGTATTTATCACTAAAATTATAACAAATGTTTGAGTTATGCAGTCCAACGTGCCCACCAGGTGGACCAACGTACAGGACCCGTGGGGGAACGCTAGTTCACTTTACAAGGTTCCGTTAAAAAATTAATATAAAAAAAGTTTATCAATTCAACACTTCCCAAAAAAATATGTGGAGTTGAGAAGTGTGTAGTGAAACTTATTGTAGAAAATCGAACTGATCATTAAATTTTTTGATAAGATAAAAATGATAAGTACAAAGGCGGACAACCGCAGTTTTGCTTTGGTGGAACACTTTAGCAACTAAATAGTTAATATAATTATTCGACAACTGCAAAGCTTTTTTTTCTAATACAATGAATGCAAATTTATAGTACAACACAGCCAATAACTTATTGGTGTTGCACCAATTTAAACATTCCTTCTCTTTCAACCTTAACATAAATAAATGCTTAAGGTGCTTTTTGTCAATGTTTATATACTCTCATACTATTTTGGTATGGTAGTTTTTGACAGATTTATGTTTTCTCAAACCAGGGCCTTAGTTTACGAATAATTTATTTTCCCAAAATTCATAATAGTTCTTACAAAATTCCAAAACAGAACCTGGAGAGAAACTTCTGAATATACGAGACCACGGAAGTTTAACAACTTGCTCAGAGCTCTATTAAGTTTCTTTTGTAATGTTAAAAGGAAAGTTCTAGAATTACCTAAAAGGGTAATTAGGTAAATTCAGAATTACCTAATATGTTATCCTTAACTTGCGAATCAGATTCATTAAAGAGAAGATATAAAAATAATGAAAAATTTATATCATTACGAAAACCAATACCAAAGCTAAATTCTAACTTTAAGGAATCTTAGGAATTGCAATACACGTACAAGAAAAAACACACAGCAGGTTATATACATTAAAATAAACTTACTTGTAACTGTAATCGGTGTAACCGAGAATGTTTCTGGCAAAACTGGCACAGACTGTCTAATTTTTTTTAAATTCTCCTTGGTGGGAGAATTTTCATCATCACTACTTTCCGAAAACACTTTTTTTTGTTTGCGTTTTCTTTTTACAATCCCTTCTTCATAATCTGTCCTTACATCAGATTCATCTTCTGCTTCTTTAGCTTTCTGCCTTGCCTTCTGTATATCGTCTGAAACAAAAGTAAAAATACACTGCATAAAACATTTGTAATGTTTTGTTAAGCATTAACAAACCAAAAAACTTCAGATTGAAGGAATTGAAAAAGTGGAGTAACTTAGAAGAAAAACAGAATTGAAGAAGAAATCAGTTGACAGTCTAAAAAACCTAAGGATTGGGCAATACTTGATACATACTGAACACCAAGTCACCATAAAATCTAGATTTTCACTCTATAATGCGTAAAATTTTGAGAAAATATTCTGCAATTAGATTTTATAGTATTAATTTTATCTTAAATGTGAATCACTACTTTCCATACAATTGGAATTAATTTATAATAGAACTAGGGTATAAAAAGAGATCAAGTGTCCATATCTGATACTTTTACTGATGAGAGCCAGGAAAAGATATGTGAAACAAATAAACATATGACAAATGGATTTGTCAGTTAGTAATGTTTTATACACATGTCTGATTGACTGGAAAAGAGAAGAGAATAGTTGACATGTTTCTGTTCAATGAAACATTGTAAATAAAGGAATGAACTTTCAACAAAAATCCAAAAAAATTATGACTTAACAATTTTTGAAAAGATTAGGGGGCTTCCCTCTCCTCGTAGCTCACATGGACTCGATATGAGGGTCTCGGAGCCCCCTCTAAGAAGTTAGCACTTCCTTGCTTTTAGTACTACTTTTTTTTTGACAAAAGTATAAAATCATTTCTTATTCGGTTATTATTGAATAATAGAGACGCACTGAGTACTCGGTAACTACTCTGTACTCGGCCAAATTTTGATCAGGTACTCGACCAATACCGAGGTAAAAAATTGAATATCATTCAAGACATTTTACAATTAGTAAAAAAGTGCAAGCATATAATATAATGCAATCATTTACAAGGAAAATTTTGAGAATAATGAAGTTTGTTATAATTTAACAAAGTAAATCTTTATCTTAATGTCACCAAAGTTAATAAAACTTATTTATTAAAAATGGGGCAAAAAAGGTAAGTATAGAAAATATAAAATTTTTATGTTATTAAATGGATTTTTGCTATAAACAAAAATTATTTCTGAGAAATTTAAAAATACCTTTAGCTTAAAAAATAAAAGCAAATAAAACAACGTTAAAAGCAGAAATGTGCATTAATACTGCAGACACTTGTTTTGACCTTACAAGGAATGCCTGTTTCAATGTACAAAATGTGAGCTTATAAATTCAAAGACATCTGACAAAAGTGAAGAATTTTTTTTTTCTTTACATTCATTCGCTCATTTTATGCACTGAAAAAGATGTTCCTCGAAATGCAGAAACACGTGTCTGCACTGCACATTCGTGCTTTTAACGTTGTTTTATTTGTTTTAGAAATTATTTATTTTGGCTGACTAAAACTATAGTAGATTGATATAATGTTTTAATTCCAACTTGATTAATCATACCTTTTATTTGTTATATTTTAATTTTAAAAATAACTTTTTCATAAATTTTTTTAAATAATGTGTAATTAAATCTCTGCTGTAATTTTGTTTTAAAAACTATTATATGGGCATGGAGGGTCTATACTTCTATTCCAATGAGTTCAAAATTCATCATGTGTGTGTCGGTTGGTTCTTAAAACATAATTGGTACTCGATAACTAAGTATTCAGCCGAGTACTCGGTAACTCGATACTCGGCCAAGTAGTAAAAGGCAGAGTACTCGGTACGTCTCTAAAGAATAAATTATTAAAACCTTAGCGAATCTTATATTTTCATACACTTAGTCACTTGAAGAAAATAAAAATAAAAAATGAAAACCTGTCTTTTAATTGGGGGGAGAGAATATGGGGGCCCATGGGGAAAATATCTGACCCCCTCCTAAAATTTCGCATATGGGCGCCTTTGTGACGCCCCTCCTGGGCGTTTCACTGTCTAACACCAATTTGCTGCCTGCAGTGGCTCGATTACCAACGCCCTTCTGATAGGTTAGTGTACTTTGGCCACCTCATCACACTGCAGCCGCCTGCTGAAGAACTCGCCGTCCGTAATATTCCTAAAAAGGCATTTTATTAACACTGACCTGTGACATAGAATTTTCTTGTAATCTTGCACAGCACCCAAGTATTCTCTGGTTTGGTCCCATCAACCAAGCATTTATTATACTGGCTGGAGATTTTAAACGGCGGCCAAAATGTTTCCTTTTTTCTTGGAGTCAGCCACTCCTCTCTTACAATGCCGACACCACCATCACCATCAAACTCAACGACATGATACATTTTTGTTCCCTCCACTACAACAAAAGGAGTTTTTTGTCTTTTAAAAAAAGGAAAATAGTGGAACAGCTGATGTTCAATGTAAAATAGGCAGAGTTGATCCCTGCCTCTTGAAATGAATTAAACACCATGAAAGAGCAAAATACCAAAATATATAACATTTGTACCATACCAGTTGACACTTTGGCCAAATATTAATCCGGGAGAACTCGCGGTACTTGTCCTTACACAAGAGCTTGCGGCGGGCTTCGTAGGCCTGAATCTTTTTTTTCTCCATAAATTGAGTGTTCAGTAGAAAAATATTACGTTTTCAACTCCAAGTTATAAACGAATAAACAGCCAATAAATTTGTTTTTAAAAATTAAGGTCTAAAATTTTTAAATGACATATATTTAGGTGTATGCGGTACATTTTGTTACACGAGAGCTCGCGATGGACTCTGTAGGCTCGAATCGTTTTTTCCCCTCATAAATTGAGTGTGTGAGGCAGAAATAAGTTATATTTTTCCTCCTCTTCAGTTGAAACCTCAGCCAACAAAGTCAGCAACCTCTTCATTTCATTTTTGTAGCTTAAATATCGATGCATTTTACGACTTTTCCCTTCACATTGCTAATCTAAAATGAAAGCGCGAGCGCTCGCTCTGGGCCTCTGAGGCCTGAACCGGAAATTTTAGGGGAAAAGAGGAAGGGGGACATTAGCAGATACATTCTTACGGTACATTTGAATACCTGTAAGCAAATTCAGATTGTTTTCATCTATTTAAAATAGAATTCCATTAAGGGTTACAAAATATAGTATAAAACATTTCATAAGCTGATTTTTGCCGGGACCGAAACTTTTAAGAGTTAATCGGGGGGGGGGGGGGGGGGGGGGGGGGTAATATCAGGGTGCAAAATAAAAAATAAATAAATCCGCAGTTTTTTTTTTAAATCTAAAACTCTAATAAACAACACAAAAATATATCCCTAATTAGAAATTGATTACTTTTTACGCTATTCCTTGACTGATTACACACTAGCTCATTTAAAATTTTAATGTACTAAGCAATAGACGAGCAACAGTGGCGTAGCCAAGGAATTCTTCCAAGGGAGGTTCAGCTAAAAAAATACCAATTTCTGATACTTGGAAATTGAAATAAAAACAGCCACACATATTGATTTTAATTTTATATAAAGTCATATCACTCATTTGGAAGAAGAGTGCCACAATACGAAAAAATTAAATTTTACAAGAGAATAAGCGTTTGAATTTTAAAGTCGAAGTATGAAAAGTGGCAGTTTAACTGAAAGAACCATTCTTCTTGTATGCATGAGGTACTATTCCTGAAATCACAACATATGTACCCTTCAAAAGCCCCCCAAAAAAGTTCGTCCCACTGCGAAACTGCTGTGCTCTACAGTGGTTAATATGAGAATTAATTCCCAAGGAAAACAACGTTGCAGTTGAAGCAAAAAACAGAAAATAAAAAATTTGTATTATTGCCAACACTCTCTTCCAAACGAGCGATATATATATATACGCATAAATGCTATTTCCCAAATCATACTGTCCCAAATCATATTTGTCAGAATAAAAGATGCAAAATTGGTAAAATGTCATAGAATTATATTCGGTGGTATTATTCTGCAAATTCTATATATGTATAAGTCGTAAGTTAAAATAGACATTTCTTTGCTATAATTTATAAAAAGACATATTTAAAATACAAAATTTAATTCAATATAATATAACTTTATGTAAAAATTTGTAATATAACATAGAGTTCTATCAATTATTTTGTACATCTCAAAAGTCAAAACAGACATCTTTATTAGTTGATAACCATAAAATCCAAAGATAATTCTACTATAAATTTCAATTCAACGTCAATATAACTTCAAATTTGTTAGAATAAAAGATGCAAAATTTGTGTAAAGTAACATGGAATTCTATTCCGTGTTTTATTTTGGAAATTCTATAAGCCTAAAGACAAAATTAACAGACATTTCAAAAGCTGACTTGTCATAAAAAAACATATTTTAAATTTCAATTCAACATTATAATATTACTTCAAATTTGTTAGAATTAAAGATGCAATAAGATTTCAAAATCAAACTCACCTCCCCAGGTAAACTTCCTTTGCCTGTAGTTCCGATGCAGAAAGCACGAGAGCAAATGGCGATGTTGGTGATGAAAAACTTGGCCACAATTTGGGCCCGATGGCCCACTCAAAAGAGTCTTGGTTGGCCCAACAGTGCCCAGAAAGGGTTGGGCCATCGCTGGCTCATTCTCGGTTGGCCAACGATACTCAGAAACCGTTGGGCCATCGTTGGCTCACTGTTTAGTCGCCAACACACCGTTTCCCAACCATTTATTCCGGGAGAAACGGTTGGCCATCCATTCCCCAACGATGTGTGCTACTTGGGTTGAACCAAAAAAAAAAAAAAAAGTCAGTGTAGTTTTGCGGCAGATTGCGGAAAACCCCCCAAAAAAGTAAACAATTTAAATCCCCTGATTGCAGGAAAAGCCTCAAAACAAAAACAAGAATTTTACCTGTTCATATTCGAGAAAAAGAAATGGCAACAGATCTTTCATCTCAATGATTTTCTTCACGCTGTAAATTTTAATAAAAGCGTTCATCCGGAAAGTTGAGTTGAAGCACTGAATAATAATTTGAATGGAGGAAAGCCTTCGAAAAATATGGATTTTATTTTGAAATCTAAGAGTCATAATTAATAATTTTTAATTGATATCTCCGCTAATTATTATCGGAGGATTATGTCAAATAGCCAAACATGAAGACGGGAACATGACGAATCCATCGATACCTGGTTCGATGGTCAGTTCACTGTCGTTCGGGAGAAGAAGCTTGGACATAGATAGATAGATACTCAGATTTTATATGTATAAGATTACAGTGACAAATATTGAACCATCTGAAAGGAATTGATCTCTCTGTGTTTTTTGGTAATAAAAAATGCAATTGAGTTTTCGTGTCTCACTGTACCTATTCTTCCAATATGATAGAAACTCATCATGTTGTTAATCTCTATAGACTTCCTCTTAATTTTTAATTGTTGCAAATGGGTCATTTCACGGTATTTTTTTTAAATGTATAGTCCGCAACGTAGCACTTTCCGTACATTTTTATGCACAGTTTGGTTACGACAAAATTTCATTTTAAGTTAGTCCTACTACAAACTCCAAATAAAACAATACGTCAATCAAGCAGTAAATTAAACAGTTATGGAAAACAAAGTGCCATGTTGCGGACTCTACATTTGAACAAAATACCGCGAAATGGCATAAAATGTTTCGTCCAAAGATGAACGAAACGAATTTTAGTAATCGTTAGAAATTTTTAAAGTAGAGGAATCTCAACCAAAATTAGCTTCGGGATAGGCTAGAAAAAAGTCCGACAATTTCATTCACATGATATACAATGGTGGGATTTGCAACGAAAAATAAATCTTAGGGTAAAGACTCCCAAAACTTCCCTTCGCTCTGCCCCCGACTCAGACACTAGCATCTTGTGAGTGGAAGGCAATAAATAGACCTAACGTTATAAACGATTGTGATCAAAAAAAAAAAAAATGTGTGCTTTCGAAACACAGCAAAGTCATTAATTTATCAGTTATGTATGTGGCCCTGAAAAGGGCCTTTTTTTTCTTTTCAAAACTCTTGAGTATTTGCGTTATGGTTTTCGTGCACTTCGAGTGCTCACGTCAAAAGAAACCTTCGAAGTCTCCGCAGCAGAAGGAATCCTCCTCACCGTCCAAATGGTCCAACAGTTCTTTGGCCAATTCTACTAGTTCGCGAAACCTTCTCAACCGCTTCCTTATTAACCAAAAGTGTTCGAATATTGCTTCTCTCTCATCCAGTTCTATCATTCTGCCCACGAGCCGTCGAATGTCATTTAATTCCAGTTCTAACACTTCGATTCCGTCTCGTATGTTCATGACGCGTTGAAGAACCCTGCTTTCACGAGAGGGATCCATTATCTAGCAAAAAAAAGTGAAGAGGTAAACTCCGAGTAGAGAGTTAATATATATATGTATGGAGCTGAAAGTGCTGCTCCTTGTTATTGGACGAAGATACATGCTTTAAGAGCCATATCCACCAATAAAACTGTTTCAAGCGCTTTCCCGCCGCCATCAGCACTGACGTTTTATACATACGTATATTACCGTACTAGGGTTGACAATATTATTTATCACACTTAGTGGTGTTACTAGATTTTTCTCCTAATGCTAAAGGGAGTAAAAAAGACTCAGCACCTACGCATACTTTCGTACTAGGGTTGGCAATATCTTTTTAACCTAATCTTTGGTATCGCATCGTTCGGACTCAAAGTTTGCAAATTCTAAAAATATGTTGGATTTCTTTTTTTTTTCTCGTTTGTGTGAATTTATAGATTTTTCCAGATCCACTTTTATTATCCCTGTTACTAGATTTTTCTCCTAATGCTTATGGGCCTTTACCCATGATTTCGTTTTCGTTACCAATCCCACCATGGTATGTTATGCGAGTGAAATGGTCGGAGTTTTCTCCTGTTCCGCCCGAAGCTAATTTTGGTTGAGATTCTTCTACTTTAAAAAGTTCTAACGATTTTTAAAATTCAGTGTTCTCTGATATTCGGAAACAGTATTTAGGTCATTTCACAGTATTTTCATTAAATGTAGAGTCTGCAGAATGGCTGTGTTTGCCCTAGCTATTTAATTTACTAATTGGTTAGCGTATTGTTTTATTTTGAGTTTGTGTGTCGGAAAGGATAACTTAAAATAAAGTTTTGTGCTAATCAAACTGTTCATTAAAAAATTACGAAATGGGTTATGTCTCGGGCTCTACATTTAAACAAAATACCGTGAAATGACCCATCTGCAACAATTAAAAATGAAGAGGAAGCCATTAGAGATTAACAACATGATGATTTTCTATTATAGGGGAGGAATGGGTGCAGTGAAACGAATTGATAGGTGCGAAAACTCGATTGCATTTTTTATTTTTAAAAAACAGAGAGAGAAAACTTTTTGTCGGAACGCGGCGATACCAAAGAGTTCCAACTGATGTTGCCAATCCTAATACGAAACTCGCTTTAGCACAAGGAGGGAAATCTGAATAAATAGAATAAAATTAAATGACAGTGGCAATCCTAGTACAGTAGTATACGTCTCTGCTACTGTACTAGGGTTCTAATGACATAAACCCTTCATGCTTCTTATACTCCGCCTCCATCTAGAAATGAAGTGCCAACGTAGCGCAACCGAGTAGTGATGTTAACCTTTAGCCAACGGCGGTACATATGCTGTACCGACAAAAAGTGCTCTCTTCCTACGGCTGTGGTACAACGTCTGTACCAGTCCTTCCCTTCCCCCTCCAGTTACTTCCCGCAGTTGATAATCCTTTCACACACGCCTACACAGGGAGAAAATGAATGAAACGCACTACACCCCTTTTGGGGGTCTGTCAATCAGAGGCGTTTGGCATAGTTTTGTTTCCAGTGAAGGAATGTGTGGCGAAGTTTCGAAAAAGAGGGGAGAAAGTTAAGCAAAAGTAAAATACTTGAAGGAAAGAAAAATTTTTGATAGCCTTTTTCTGTTTAATAACCCAATAGTAAGGCTTCCTATAATTAATAACAGCATATTTTACTGAGTACAAAACACCTATTTAGTTTAAGCAGTGTAGATATTTAGGGAACAGAGCGCAAGAAACATCATTCTCCAAAATATTTCTTTTGTTATGGTTTTATAAAAATAATTAAACACTTGAAAAGCATATCTTATTTTGCTAACTTTTCGAAAATGAATATCGTGCTGAATAAGAAACAACTTATCAATTTGCGATTTGCCACGTTTCATTTATTTCTTTGTTTACATTTTAACTGAAAAATATTTCTAATACCGTTTTAACAAAACATGGAAAACATTCTAAAATCAATAAATTTGAAAGAGAGGTTCAATTAAGAATCTGTGTCGTGAATCTTTTGGTTTGAAAATTGAAAGTTAGACTAAATGCTCATTTTTTTTTTTTTTTTTTTTTATAAAAAGAGTCACTAGCACAGCCAGAATTATCTTCTGGAGGGGGTTTTCTGTTCAAAACGAGCCTTTTCATATGTAAAAGTTATTGCACTAGGGATGGCAAGAATGTTAAAATCAAGGGCTCTGAGGGGTGTTTTTACCCCCCCCCCCCCTTCGCTACGCCTAAAAATCTATCTAATTGATCACTTATTGAGTGAAAAGCATAAAAACTTAAGTTTGATATTTTAGAAAATATAAATGTATTTCCTTGATATTTTGTCTATAGCGAATATTATTTCAGTACAAAGTCAAAAGGACTAAGGATATGCTGAATGAAACAAAATAAGTATGGTACACCGGGGCACGTTTACGAGGGTTTTTTTCGCTGAATTTTTTAATTTTATGGTTCAACTTAGGAATTCTTAAACGTTATGGCCTTATAAAGCAGTTAATAAAGTATAAATTTGTGCATTCAGTTTTCATCCTGTTTGTATTTAAGGGGCTTAAAATGTTGATTTTTAAGTCAAAGTCGGTTGCTCCTCTTTCTTCCTTGCGCAAAAAAAAAGAGGTTAAGTAAAAAGATTTATAAGAGCACCTGATATATCTTACTCAGTCTTCAATGAGAGTCTAATGTCTGTTTATTTTTTTTTCTGTTAATTAATTCTTACATTTGGAACTGTTTATTCCAGTAAAAAATGGAAGAAAGAAATTGGTTTTCTGTTTACTCATGCGTATTTTTTTTTTTTTTTTTACTTGTCTTCTCTTACTCACAAATAACAACGTACTGGGTAGTGAAAATGTATTAGAAAGATAGTACATAAATAGGAAATGTTGAAAAGAGGAAAGACATGGAATCTAAAACAAATTTGCCCAGATATTTTTCTTGTGCATTGTGAAGGGAGCGGAACTTAATCCTTCAACAATTACTAGAGGTATTTCAACCACAATTAGAAGAAAGAGTGAATGGGGATATCCGGGGATTTGTAGGCTGTCTCTCCATATTATCTCACTCGACAGTGATTGACTTTGAAACGCCAGCTTCATATACAAAAAAGGGTGCCTTGCATGCTCTAAAAGATAGATAAGCGCTAACGTTCTTTATAGTAAATGAATACGGTGTTCAAGCATATTCCGCTTGCACCTGCTCAGAAAAGCAAAGCAAGGAATTGTTCGCTATTATTGTGGATTCTTTCTCGGACACACGTATTAGTGTCATCATTTTTCTGAATAGCCAAGCTGAAAAGCAAAGTTGCCTCCCTTGAATCTAAGGTATTCTACATTGTATTTACAATGGCTTTGGTCTCAGTTGAACGCTATTTACCTCCGCATTTTAGCGCATAGATAAGGACATCTGGCATTTATTGAATCCAGTGGTGTACCTCACAAATAGAGTTTGATATTTATTATTTTGTTGTCGTTAGCCTTAGGTTAGATGAGAAGCGTTATTTCAGTGATTTCAATTTTAAAACTGAACCAAATATACTTACAGAAAATCTAAACCTAGAGAACCCCATAAGGAACAAGGAGGGAAAAAAAATTATTTTCAAACCATTGAATAAGTGATGACTAGCCAAGTATAGTGTCCCACTATAGTAACCCTGTATTGCGGAGAGCTCAGCGGTCGAAGTGGACATCGCCCCCTTTATGCTGTCCTATTCGGGGGGGAAGGAACTAAGAAAGCTTTGAGCCGCAGGGAGAGGGAAAAGATAATTGTATAGTTGCCGTAGCCTAAAGGTTAAGCAATATTGCCAGTCCTAGCACAAGAAATCTGCGTAGATACAATGTCTCTTGGACTCATTTCTCCATCCAGGAGGGAAATCTAATACAAAGACTGGAGTCGACGATGGTAGAGAACTAGGTTTAGGGGCTGAGACTAATATATTCGACTTCTTCAGCTTCAATAGAATGAAGGTGTCGGCTATAGAAAAAGACAGTTATTTTAAGTGTATGACATATGTTCAAAAAACGGTCGTAGAAGTTAAGGTTTGTCAAGGCCTCGTTCAATCAAGGATTGATTTTATCTTTTAGTAAACACAAAATGAGGTTTAATGGGAAATTATACTGTTACTTGTTTTAAGTGAAAGGAACAATAAAAATACGGTCCAAATCATTTAAAAAATACCAAAAGCATTCACTTCTCAGACATATATGTGGTCCTGAAAAGGACCTTTTTTTTAAAAAAAATGTATGAGGTTGCATTTCTATTTCATTCACCGCGAGTTTTCATATTGAAGTAATCAGCAAAATGATAGGCACAGAAACTTTCTTCTTCTTCATCCAGTTCGGCTGCAATTTCGTCGATCAATTCTTCGATCATTTGAATGTTGTTCAACTCATCTTCCATTCTTTCGATTTCTTCTTCAGTCTGATCTTCTTCCGTATCTTCCAATTCGTTCGCCATACGGTCCATCTGCCGATTATTATTGAGTTCCTGTTGTAATCTCATCAATTCTTCTTGCATATGAACGGCAAACTCCAGGATTTCAACTCGTTCTCGGATGGCATCCATCAGAACAGTAGGAAGAGGGAAGGAAATGCAGAATAGCAGACGCCGAGCTTACAATTTCATATATATTTCACGCTAAAAGTGCCATTGGGCGATAGCATGTCATCAACGATGTTAAGATGACTGGGCATTGGACGAAGCGATATAGTTTAACTACCACTTCCGCCAATTAACATCGTAGAAGCGTTGCTCCGAACTTTGAAAATTTCACATAGGAAAAGTTGGTACTGTACAGTTTTTGTTTAATTAAACAATTTTAGTTATTAAATAAAAGAAAATTCCATATTAACGAGGATTTAATAATCCGTATTAGATTACGCTATCTAATCTTAAGTCATTGCCAGTTTTAAAAGGAATTTAAAAGAATTACTTTCTCTTCGGCTTTTGTTACTCGGCTATAATTATTAATTTAAGAAAGTTAATTTAAGTATTCCAAGGGTTGATTAAGGTACATGAAAGTATCAAACCGCAGCAACAAATGTTATTCTGAAAATTTTAAAATGCTTTCTTATTTTCATCGTCTGAAATTGTATAAGAAAATGAAGGGGGAAAAAATTAAAAGAAGTGACTTTAATTTATTCTGACGCAAAAACGTAAAAGTAAAATACAAAAGAATATACGAATAATGAAAGAGCACAAGAGCAAGTTTTAAAGAAAGTGCTTTTCGAAGTAAACGGATTTGCGTAAAATGCCGTGCCCAATATTGCGAATTTACCACTGTGAAGTAAAGTTAGAAGTACTTTTTAGTTCTCAAAATCAATACACGAATTTAAGTATCTTTTAGCAGTTGTTAAAGGGGAACAAAACTGTCAATTGAAGCAACTAGAATCTCATTTCTGGTGGGGAAGGTGGTTGTTGGCCATGACAAACCGTACCCGTATGCTAAGTACCATACTAGGATTATTAATAATTTTAAAATTATGGGCTCTGGGGTGTAAGGGAACTTTCAGAAAAATATCGGAATTCGGGGTCAGCTTAGGGCAGGGCCGGCTCTTGCAGTTTTTCCGCCCCGGACGAATCTCTCGCCCCTCCCCAAGGTAAAAAAATATATATACTAAAGAAAAAAATTACATCGGAGGTATTGACTTGAATAAAACAGTACACATTGTGGTTATACTTTTTTGCAATTTCCGTTGTAACAGGAAAACATATAAGGATCAAATGCACAAATAACGGTCCGAATTTCTAAAAGAAAAAAAAGTTGAGAAGTAACTCTCTAGTTTCAATAACATGAATCTTAATGCCCCTTAACAATTGTTCAAACAGAACAAAACTTGTAACCTTCTCCACTTAGAGAAAATTAAATTCTCATAAGCGTTTCCCCGCCCCTCGCTGCGGTTGAAATCTTTCTTATTTCCTATCTTAAGAATAAGTTTGATTGCAATCTTTTCTAATGTTAGATGGACTTATTGCCCTTCACTTACAGACCGCTACTGTTCAGTGACTGAGTAGGGCGCACAGAACAGTAAACTTTTGGGGGTCATGACCGTTGATTTAAATTTTCAATGCCAATCCTACCGTGGTATTTTACGTGAATGGAAATACTAATGGAATTTTCCTTAACCATTCAAGAAGATAAAGTTGTTTAAGCTCACGATTTAGATAATAAAAGTTTGCAGCAACTTAACTAACCGTAAGGATAACTTAACCCAGTTGTATTGAACTTGAGAACTCAGAAAAAAGTAATGATATTTTAATAGTATGACAGGTTTTTAGGCCCCACTAGAACGTTACTTTTGATGCATAGACTAACCTAACACACATCATGGAACCGTTTTACAGTCATCTCTAAATTTGAATCTTTATTTGTCTTTTGAAATAAATTCAGTCCGAACAAACTTTGCACTCCCTTTTACTAGAATGGCAATAAAGAGGAACTAAGTCCAAACAAGGTGCATTCCAGGGGTGGGTTTCAAGGAAGATTGCCAACCCTAGTGCAAAAATACAAAGTCCTCTGATACTCCCACTCTATTCCATTCACATGGAACGCCACGCTAAAAATAAATATTCCATTAAATCGAAAATGGGGCTCGATTAATATGCCAAATTAACATTAATAAGCATTCATTTCTCAAACATGTGTGTGGTCCTGAAAAGGACCTTTTTTTTTCTTTTTTTCTTTCTATCAGCCTCTCTTTCTATTCATAAACCTTCGACCCACATCTGCTCTTCCATACAGTGCGTCAATAATTTCATCGACCATTTCCTCCATCCTTCGAGCTCTATTCAACTCTTCTTCTATTCGTTCAATTTCCGCATTCAAGTCATCTTCCATTTCTCCGAGTTCGTTTAAGCTGTATACGATCCGCCAAGAATTAAATAATTCTCGTTCTAATCTTTGTATTTCGTCCTGTATATAGACAGCAAACTCGAGAAATTCAACTCGCTCACGGATGTCGTCCATCGGAAACGTACGAAAAGAAAGTGTAGAATAGAAGAAATCAAGTTTGGAATTTAATATATATCTGATGCTAAAGGTGCGGCTGAATGCTATTGGGCGGAGCAATATGGTGTAACGACCGCTTCCACCAATTAAATTCGTTTAAGTGTTTCTACTCTGTCGACCTTCAGTTTAAGGGATTCTTTACGAGAAAGCTCGTATTTTAGAAACGACTTTGAATTGAAAGCCTAATAAGAATGTGTAGATCTTTTACAATTTTCTTGGGAAAAAAGTGGTAAAAAACACTTAAAAAGAAGGGTACCACGCATTAATCGAGTGACTCTTAAGTAATCCGCTCGCATTAAAGTGTTTTGCAACGAAATCTAATCGCAGTTCTTCGCCAGCTTTGAAGGTGGGTAGAGTCTCAATTATATTCTTTTTCTGATGTAAAACCTCTCAGACACAGGAAAATGTTCACAGGGTTTTCTAATACGCTTTCTTACTGCAATCAACTGACATTTTATTCGAGAATGACATAGAAAACAAATGAAATGTGGATACGGAATTTGTACGTTGACACAGTTTTAACGACAAATTTATTCACACAGGAAGACATAACAGTAACAGAACTTAACAATAATGATTGTTCACTACGCAAAACTGCAAAAGGAGAGAAAGAATTTAAAAGTAAAAATAGTATTTATTGTAGGCGTGCAAAACCATTTTCTTGTGTAAACGAACACATTGTACCGCGATGTACTCTTAGACTCTTAGAAGTACATCGGAGGTATTGACTTGAATAAAAAAGTACACATTGTGGTTATACTTTTTTGCAATTTCAGTTGTAACAGGAAACAATATAAAGATCAAATGCACAAATAACGGTCCGAATTTCTAAAAGAAAAAAAAGGTGAGAAATAACTCTCTAGTTTCAATAACATAAATCTTAATGCCCCTTAACAATTGTTCAAACAGAACAAAACTTGTAACCTTCTCCACTTAGCGAAAATTAAATTCTCATAAGCGTTTCCCCGCCCCTCGCCATCGCTGCAGTTGAAATCTTTCTTATTTCCTATCTTAAGAATAAGTTTGATTGCAATCTTTTCTAATGTTAGATGGACTTATTGCCCTTCACTTACAGACCGCTACTGTTCAGTGACTGAGTAAGGCGCACAGAACAGTAAACTTTTGGGGGTCATGACCGTTGATTTAAATTTTCAATGCCAATCCTACCGTGGTATTTTACGTGAATGCAAACACTACTGGAATTTCCCTTAACCATTCAAGAAGATAAAGTTGTTTAAGCTCATGATTTAGATAATAAAAGTTTGCAGCAACTTAACTAACCGTAAGGATAACTTAACCCAGTTGTATTGAACTTGAGAACTCAGAAAAAAGTAATGATATTTTAATAGTATGACAGGTTTTTAGGCCCCACTAAAACGTTACTTTTGATGCATAGACTAACCTAACACACATCATGGGACCGTTTACCAGTCATCTCTAAATTTGAATCTTTATTTGTCTTTTGAAATAAATTAAGTCCGGACAAACTTTGCACTCCCTTTTACTAGAATGGCAATAAAGAGGAACTAAGTCCAAACAAGGTGCATTCCAGGGGTGGGTTTCAAGGAATATTGCCAACCCTAGTGCAAAAATACAAAGTCCTCTGATACTCCCACTCCATTCCATTCCCATGAAACGACACGCTAAAAATAAATATTCCATTAAATCGAAAATGGGGCTCGATCAATATGCCAAATTAACATTAATAAGCATTCATTTCTCAAACATGTGTGTGGTCCTGAAAAGGACCTTTTTTTTTCTTTTTTTTTCAACCGACCACACTTTTGGGGGTCATGACCGTTGATTTCAATTTTCAGTGCCAATCCTACCGTGGTATTTTGCGTAAATGCAAATACTACTGGAATTTCCCTTAACCATTCAAGAAGATAAAGTTGTTTAAGCTCACCCAGGTAGCATCAACTCATCGGATTTTGCTCGGTCGATCATCGACTCCTCCTAAACTCATCGCGTAATGCACGCTGATATCGTTGCGATCAGAATCCGAGAACTGTTTTCGATGAGCTGTTTTTTATCGGAAAACTATATCCTTACGATCAAATTTTCCGATGAAAATTTGCCGAGCTACATTTCATCGGAAAATGATATCGTAACGATCAAATTTTCCGATGAAAATTTGCCGAGCTGCATTTCATCGGAAAAAGAGATCGTAACTATCAAATTTTCCAAAGAAAATTTGCCGAGCTGCATTTCATCGGAAAAAGAGATCGTAACGATCAAATTTTCCGATGAAAATTTTTCGAGCGAAATTTCATCGAAAAACGAAATCGCAACGATCAAATTTTCCGATGAAAATTTGCCGAGCTGCATTTCATCGGAAAAACAGATCATAACGATCAAATTTTCCGATGAAAATTTGCTGAGCTGCACTTCATCAGAAAAAGAGATCGTAACGATCAAATTTTCCGATGAAAATTTGCCAAGTTACATTTCATCTTAAAAAAGGAGGTTGTTTAAATTTTCCGATAAAAATTTTCCCAATCTAAAATTTTTGGGAATCTCCCAACTGTTAAAATAGGATAAATTTTATTATTCGACTATCCGACAATTGATAGGTCATTGATCAAACGTAAGGCTATACGGATCAACATTCAGGGTTGAAAATCGGAGGAAAAATGACTGAGACTTTGACTCCGAATCCGACTCCTATATTTTGAAAGGGTTTACTCCGATTTGCTGCAAAATCAATTCAACTTTAACGCCACGATTCCAATCCCGATTACCTGACTGGAATTGCGAACAAAATGAGACTCCGACTCTTGAATGATTTCTCTCTATCTCCAAAACAATTCCACTCCGTTCAATTTGACTCCCAAAATTACCGACTCCTACTCGGTTTGCGAGCAAAATGATCGACTCCGACTCTTCACTATAGCTGGCGCCACAAGTATATTCACTGAATAAAGTTCTCACTTTTTCGTTCAGAAATCTGTCATGGCCTTGCCACCCGATAGATGGCGCCACAAATGATTTTCCATTTAATACATTATTTTCCTCCTTGGAAAGAACATTACTTGTCCAGTGGATAGCATATGAGTCTCGTATTCCAGAGGTCTAGGGTTCGCTTCCCGGCTAAAGCGCCTTCGTTTGAGCTAATGAATCACGTTCGTCAAAAGTTACTTAATTAGAAATTAAATAAACACGTTATTAAAAAAAAAATATATAAAATAATTGTCCCAAATGATATCATCCAAAAAAACCCCTCCTGAAAGTTTTCAAGATGGCGGATGGGTCACATGATCGTACAAGATGGCGGACCCCCCTTCCCACTGTTAATTTTTTTTCCTCCTGCTTCTCCCTATATCGCAGTTGTTACTACTTCTCATCGTATTTTCATCCTAAATTCATCGCCTCGATACAGCACTGCTCGTATATTGCTCCAAATCTCATCGTATTTTCATCCAAAATTCATCGCTCGGAACAGTATTGCTCGTATATTGCTCCAAATCTCATCGTATTTTCATCCAAAATTCATCGCCTCGGAACAGCACTGCTCGTATATTGCTCCAAATCTCATCGGTATAGGGAGCAAAATTCATCGAATTCCGATGATCGGATTCTACTATTGCCGATGAGACATATTGGAGCAATTTCCTGATGAAAACTCATCGGAATCCGATCATCTACCGATCATCGGCCGATCAAATTTTGATCGGATTTCGATGAAGGGCCGATGATCGGCCGATGAGTTGATGCTACTCGGGCATGATTTAGATAATAAAAGTTTGCAGCAACTCAACTAACCGTAAGGATAACTTAACCCAGTTGTATTGAACTTGAGAACTCAGAAAAAAGTAATGATATTTTAATAGTATGACAGGTTTTTAGGTCCCACTAAAACGTTACTTTTGATGCATAGACTAACCTAACACACATCGTGGGACCGTTTTCCAGTCATCTCTAAATTTGAATCCTTATTTGTCTTTTGAAATAAATTAAGTCCGGACAAACTTTGCACTCACTTTTACTAGAATGGCTGTAAAGAGGAACTAAGTCCAAACTAGGTGCATTCCAGGGGTGGGTTTCAAGGAATATTGCCAACCCTAGTGCAAAAATACAAAGTCCTTTGATACTCCCACTCCATTCCATTCCCATGAAACGCCACGCTGAAAATAAATATCCCATTAAATCGAAAATGGGGCTCGATTAATATGCCAAATTAACATTAATAAGCATTCATTTCTCAAACATGTGTGTGGTACTGAAAAGGACCTTTTTTTTTCTTTTTTTTCATTCTATCAGCCTCTCTTTCTATTCATAAACCTTCGACAAACATCTTCTCTTCCAAACAGTGCGTCAATAATTTCATCGACCATAAAATAGAAAAAAAAAGGTCCTTTTCAGGACCACACACATCTTTGAGAAAGGAATGCCTATGATTACGTCAAACGGTATCAGTTGTGTTGCACAACAATATTTCGTTATTTTACAGATTATGGGGAGTGCATATTTGTACGTCTCCTGATACCAGAGCGGCAATGATGCTTTCGACGCGGCGAAGTGGGCAGTTGGCAATATTGCCAACCCTAGTACGGCAATGCAGTTAGTCGTAAGGCATCTCGCACTCCCATTCCTTTCGAGAGAAAATTCTATAGAGGCTACTCAGTCTCGATTCAACGACGGTTGGAATTCAGGCTCAGCCGAGACTGAGATTAATAAATTTGAATGTAAGTAGCGTACTTCTTCAAGTATTCGGCTATGAAGACGAAAAGCAGAGCTTTAGCTTTAAACATTCGTAAAAACAAACTCTACGAATACCGCGAACTATCAAACTAGCATTCTATGGAAGTTCTCATTGACAAGAATGTTTATTTCATGAAAATAAGGCTTGAACATGGGCCCAAAGTTAGCAGTAAATTTATGTTTTCGCCGAGACAGAGAGTATAAAAATCTGCAAGGGCAGATGAATCTCTACCCTTCAAACCACTAGATTATTTCAATACTTATGAGAACTACTGGTTACTACACAGAACTGGCAGTTGTTTTCGGTTCCATTAGAGGGAAACATTTTGATGCAAAAACTGAGCCTCATTCGGTTATTTTCCTTTTGTCAACAGCAGATAAAGGTTTTTTTTAATAATAACCTGGACTTTATTTTTAAAAAAATCGCTTTCTGTTTAATAAAACAATGCTTTTGCTACATTTATACTGAAAGCGGAATCAATACGTTGAATCTACCTAGAGAGCGTTCATGTAATATAAACACAAAACTCAAACTTCCGATAATATTCTAGAATTAGGTCTAGGAAACTACCAATTTACGCATGATACAAAGTCTTATTTCTAATTTTGAAATTAGTCACCGCACGACAAGAGTGATGTCGGCTGGGCCCGACTAACTCAAAGTGAGGTGCAAGGATTGATGCTTTGGAGGCCAACCCCCCCCCCTCTGTATTCTATCACTTTAAATCAACGCTAAATAACGCTTAGCAATATTTAAAAGAGGTATGTCTTTAATTAATAAATCAGTACTGCTTTTTATTTTCTCAAAAATACAGGATATGTTAATGATATGCAAAGGTTTTGAAAGATTTGTGGCCCCTTAGGAGATTGGAGTCCAGGCTTAGTTGGCTAATGCGATAATCAGTCTCTGATTACTGCATAGGCCGGCAAATATTTATTTATGATTCTTCAATTTTGAAAGTTAAATGAAATAAAAGATTAACGTTAAATTTGAAAAAAAAAAGTTTCGTTTTTCTTACTGTCCCTATGTACCAGAGGAGTTTTTAATCTCTTACAATACTTTTGTTCGCTCACCAAGGAAATGAAAGAAAAAAAATTAATACTAAATCTCTTCTGAGATGAAATTTAAACGATTTAATGATTGTAATCTTCTTCTCTCTCTTATTAGACTCTGCCCATTTCAGGTTGCGCAAAATTTGATGTATGAAATAGCAAATAATTAGTAAAGAAACATTTAAACTTAAAACGACAGTGTTTTTTTTTTTGGTGGCCCAATTTAATTGGTGGATGTGGCTCTTAAACTATCACTTCACCCAACAACATTCAGCAGCCCTTCTAACTCCATATATATATATATATATGAATTTACATTTTGAATCTTCAAGATAATGATAAAGAGCCAGAAGGCGATTCGCCATGCTCAAAAAAACTTATCACCAAGGAACACCTTTCTGAAGCCTTATCTGAGGCCATAGCCTCCACAGGCACCAATGAAAACTCCCCCCCCCCCCACCAACATGGAAGAAGACCCCCCCTGTTGACCCGGCAGCCACAGAAAACAATACTTTCAGACTACAAAAACTTCAAAAAATCACAAAGCCTCCTCCCATTCTCATCGAATCAATAGAAAACTCTGTAAATTTCATGAAAGAAATGAATGAATTGTCCAACGCTAAGAACACAATCAAATACACTGGCACTAAATTCCACATTAAATGCCCCACCTCAGACGCCTACAGAACCATAGTTAACTACTTAGACCAACACAAAATTCCATTCCACTCCTACCCCACAGAGGAGCAAAAACAATTAAAAATAGTCATACGCGGCCTCCCCATAGACACTGATCACTCATATATTTCTAAAGAATTAGAAATTCTTGGCTACCACCCTACAAATATCACCCAAATGCATGGCAGGGAAAGGAAACCCCTCCCGCTGTTCCTCATTTACCTCCCACGTACTGATGCCAACGCTAAAATATACCATGAAAAATACTTAGGCTTTTACGCCATTAAAATTGAATCTCTAAAATTAAAATCAGCTCCCACTCAGTGTTTCAGATGCCAAGGTTTTTGGCATTCCAGTACCTACTGCAACCCCCCCTCCAAATGCCTAAAATGTGGGCAAGGACACTTTACCACACAATGTACCAAAAACAAAAAACACTCCAGCTACCTGTGCAAACTGCAAAGGGGATCACACGGCCAACTATCGTGGTTGCCCAAAAAGGCCTGCTGATAGACAAATCAAATCCAACCCAACTGAAAACCCCCAGAATTCAGTTAATCTGGCTCAAACTGGCTCCTATGCCAATATCACCAAGATAAATTCCTCCACAACTAAACCCAAGGGAACTTTTGAGCCCGACCAGACCCCTCAGCAAACATGCAACATCCTTGACCTCACTCAACTTCTCCAGAACTTCAGCAAACTCCCCCAACTCATTGCTAGAATTATCAACGGTATGCAAACCTTAATGAAGGACCTCTTCAGCCTCAGTTCAGCCTTTTGTCATGAGTAGCACGCCCATCCTTCGTCTCTGCTCATGGAACGCCAACGGCCTCGCCGCTAGAAAAGGCGAGGTCGAGTTTTTCCTCCACGAAAATAACCCCGACATCTTTATGGTCCAGGAGACCCATCTCACTAACTCAGACAGTATTTACTTCCACAACTACAAATGCTATAGAGACGACCGTATCAACGCCAGAGGTGGCGGTACGGCCATTTTTATAAAGTACAATTTACCCCATTTTGCTCACCCTGTTCATACCTCAAGCCTAGAGAACACCACAATCGTCGTTTCCCTAAACAACTCCCCTATTACCTTCTCCTCCATTTATATTCCCCCCCACAACACTCTCAATACTCTCGATTTTGATAATATCTTTCAATTAAATCCCCAAACCATCATAGCAGGGGACTTTAATTGCAAAACTGAAGTCTGGAGTAGCGGTCTCCCTAACAGTAATGGCTTCAAACTCCTCCACTATTACTTAAATAAAGACATCAACCTTTTAGCTCCTAACTCCCCCCACCCATTACACTTCCCATACAAACACCACAATTGACCTCGCCCTCACGAAAAATATAAACTTCGACTTCCGTATCCAAGCAATCACAGAGCTTAGCTCTGATCACTGCCCAATCACGATCGAGTTCGCGATTTCTGGCAGACTCCCTCAGATTGATACGGTCAAAACCACAGTTAACTGGGGTTACTTCACCCACATTCTCCACAACCTAGTGCCGGGCAATCCTATAATTAGCACTCCTGATGACATTGAAAAAGCTATCACCAAACTCTCCCACAACATTAACTTTGCTTATGAAAGAGCAAAAATCACCAAGATTATCCCCGATAACTACAACCCTCTCCCCAAGTACATTACCGACCTCATAAAGCACAAAAACAACATTAAAAAAATCTGGCAGACCACCAAAAACCCTAACATTAAGCAAACCCTAAACAATATCCAACACAACATTAAAAGCCTAATTACAGAATACAGAAGCAAATCCTTCTCGGATTATCTAAGTAGCCTCGAGGGGGACACAAAAGGTTTCTACTCCCTCGTTAGAAGATTTTCAAAAAAATCCCACCCAATCCCGGTCCTCAAATCCGATCAAGGCGTCACGGCCTACTCCGACGAGGATAAAACCACAATGCTTGCCAAGGCTATTAGCAAAAATTTCTGCCTCAACCCTTGTATGGACCGGCAAACCAATTCTCTGGTCGAAAATACAGTGAATAACTTTTACTCCAACCCCCCTGACGCCCCCCCCCACCTCCTATCATCTCAACCATGGAAATAATGCTAATAATCAAGAACTTAAAGGAAAGGAAAGCAGCAGGTGAAGACAACATTAAGAATAGTTTCCTAAAACACCTCCCACTCAACGCTATCACCCACTTCTGCAAAATCATCAACAAAATCCTCTCCTTGGGTCATTTCCCCTCCTGCTGGAAAAATGCCCTCATTATCAACATTCCCAAACCAAATGCCGATCACTCCACTCCTGAGAATTACCGCCCTATAAGCCTTCTCAGTTCCCTCTCAAAAGTTTTTGAAAAAATTATTCTCTCTCACATCAAAAATCACCTTTCCTCCCACAATATCCTCCCGAACTTCCAATTCGGATTCAAAGAAAAACATGCCACCACCCACCAACTCCTTAGAATGGTGAACTTCATTACCCATAACATGAATTTAAAAAAAATCACAGTTGGAATCTTCTTTGATATTGGCAAAGCCTTTGACCGAGTCTGGCATGATGGCTTAATCTACAAACTAATTAACCTCAATTTCCCCACCTACATCATCAAAATTATCCACCAATTTCTTCAAAATCGCACCTTTCAGCTCAAGCTCAAAAACCACATCTCAAACAAACATAACATTTTGGCCGGAGTGCCCCAGGGGTCCTCAATTTCACCAACTCTCTACAATATTTATACCTACCTCTTCGCTGATGACACCAGTATTTTGGTTAGCGAATATAACAGGCGATTTGCCTTCAAATACCTACAAGACTACGTAATACAAATCACTGCTTACCTCAAAAAATGGCGTATTGCCTTAAACCCATCAAACACCCAAGCCATATGTTTTTCTAGGGGTGCAAACACCACCTATCCCCCTGAAATAACCATCAACAATCAACCCATCAAATATTCTAGGCATGTCAAATACCTAGGTGTCTTCCTTGACTGCAAGCTGACCTTCAAAACCCATATCACAGAAGTCATAAAGAAAGCCAAAATCAAAATTGGCCATGTTTTTCATATCCTCAATAGCAATAACCTTTCATTACGAAATAAGCTCTTACTATACAAAACTGTCATTAGGCCTGCACTGCTCTACAGCGTTCCCATCTGGGGACATGCCAAAACTAACATGAGGGCGATCCAAACACTCCAAAACATATTCCTTAGGAAATACTTCAGACCCCCTTACTATGTTTCTAACAAAACCCTACACAACGACGCTAACCTTCAAATGATCACCGCTTATATCATCGATACCGCCACCAACTTCTACACCAATATCGAATTCAATTCCAATCCCCTTATAATTGATCAACTAGACTTCACCTTCAATAAAGGTGATACTGGTTTCCCATCTGACACAATGTTTATCTCCTACTCACTCCATTCCCGTAAGAGGAACAATCGTACTAGGACCGGCAGGTCCGCTCAGCCTTAGTTGCGGCTCCGGCCACACGAGGGCGCTCCGTTTTATTTTGATTTTTTGATCTCATCCCACTTGCGGCGGATTGGTCTGCTGCATTGTGCTCGCTCCAACCCCTCCCAGTGGATTTGGCTGCTGGGTTGATCGTTCACCCTTACCCACTCCTGGAGGAGGCCGGGTTTCAGGCCGTGCTGGTTTATTCCAGTCGGCCGGTGTTTGCTCCACTTTCTCTTCATTTACTCATATATTCAAAAAACTCATAAAAATCAAAAATACAAAAAAAAAAATTCATAAAAACCAAAAAATATAGTTCACACTCTTGTACCTTCTATACGCAAGCTCGCTCACACCGCTTGCCCCATACCTGTATATATGTAAATAAATGTGTGGCCCTGAAAAATCTCCCTTTTTTTTTAAATATTTTTTCCTGTCCTCCCTCACACCGCCCCTTCACGCCAGCTCGACTACTGTTTATTTCTCTCATTCAGACCGCGTAAAAGAACCTTGGTTCTGGCGCAGTGAACTCTCCCGATCTGTATCTGGTTTCGCGAACTAGTAGAATTGGCCAAAGAACTGTTGGACCATTTGGACGGTGAGGAGGATTCCTTCTGCTGCGGAGACTTCGAAGGTTTCTTTTGACGTGAGCACTCGAAGTGCACGAAAACCATAACGCAAAACTCTCAAGAGTTTTGAAAATAAAAAAAAAGGCCCTTTTCAGGGCCACATACATAACTGATAAAGGAATGGTTTTGCAGTGTTTCGAAAGCACACAATTTTTTTTGATCACAATCGTTTATAACGTTAGGTCTATTTATTGCCTTCCACTTACAAGATGCTAATGTCTGAGTCGGGGGCAGAGCAAAGGGAAGTTTTGGGAGTCTTTACCCTAAGATTTATTTTTCGTTGCCAATCCCACCATTGTATATCATGTGAATGAAATTGTCGGACTTTTTTCTCGCCTATCCCGAAGCTAATTTTGGATGAGATTCCTCTACTTTAAAAATTTCTAACGATTACTAAAATTCAGTTTTGCTCATCTTCGGAAGCAACATTTTATGCCATTTCACGGTATTTTGTTCAAATGTAGACTCCGCAACATGGCACTTTGTTTTCCATAACTGTTTATTTACTGCTTGATTGACGTATTGTTTTATTTGGAGTTTGTAGTAGGGCTAACTTAAAATGAAATTTTGTCCTAACCAAACTGTGCATTAAAAATGTACGGAAAGTGCTACGTTGCGGACTAAACATTTAAAAAAATACCGTGAACTGACCCATTTGCAACAATTAAAAATTAAGAGGAAGTCTATAGAGATTAACAGCATGATGAGTTTCTATCATATTGGAAGAATAGGTACAGTGAGACACGAAAACTCAATTGCATTTTTTATTATTGAAAAACACAGAGAGATCACTTCCTTTCAGATGGTTCAATATTTGTCACTGTAATAAGGATAATAAAAGTGGACCTGGAAAAATCTATAAATTCACACAAACGAGAAGAAAAAAAAAATGAAATCCAACATATTTTTAGAATTTGCAAACTTTGAGTCCGAACGATGCGATACCAAAGATTAGGTTTCAAAAGATATTGCCTACCCTAGTACGAAAGTATGCGTAGGTGCTGAGTCTTTTTTACTCCCTTTAGCATTAGGAGAAAAATCTAGTAACACCACTAAGTGTGATAAATAATATTGTCAACCCTAGTACGGTAATATACGTATGTATAAAACGTCAGTGCTGATGGCGGCGGGAAAACGCTTAAAACAGTTTTATTGGTGGATATGGCTCTTAAAGCATGTATCTTCGTCCAATAACAAGGAGCAGCACTTTCAGCTCCATACATATATATATTAACTCTCTACTCGGAGTTTACCTCTGCCATCTACATTAGAAAAACCCTGGATTTCCAGCCCCATTTTATAAATACCACGACTATTGAAAATTCCACCATCTCCCTCAAAATTAATAATAATCAAAGAATCACCATCTCCTCAATTTACGCCCACCCCTCCAACCGCATTGATCCCTCTGACTTGGACACCATCACCAACATAAATTATTACACTATACTCATGGGTGACTTCAACGCCCACCACTCAAATTGGAACAATCACAGCTGTAATCATAGAGGTATCACTATACAAAATTATGCGGATTCCAAGAACTTCCAAATTTTGGCCCCGAACAAACCCACTCATTTCAGCCACGGCGCTCCCTCCACTATAGACTTTGCACTTTTAAGGGGCAACAATTGGCCCTTCATCATTGACTCATATGATGAACTCTCCTCAGACCACAACCCTGTCATGCTTTACATTGGACTTGATTTTACCCTCCCCAAGAGGACCATTACTTTCCCCTCCACTAATTGGAGAAAATTTAATAGTATTCTCACCAACACGGTCCCCGGAAATCCCAAACTTAGAAACAAAACTGATATTGATAACTGCATTAAAGAAACCACCCTTGCAATACAAAATGCTGCAAATCTTGCCACCTCTCTCATACATGTCAATAACACCCCCATGAGACTCCCCCCCTTCATTCGCCACCTCATACTTGTCAAAAACAGATTAAGAAAGGAAAGGAGATTGACCCGTAACAACAACCTGAACAGAGAAATAAACAGAATGCAAAACACTATAAAAGACCTTATCAGGCACTATAAGAGCAATAAATGGGAAAATTTCATAAAGAACTTGAAAGTCGAAAATAAAACCCTCTACCAAGCAGTAAACTGCTTCAAAAACAAAAAAAACTCAAATTCCCAATGTAAAAGTCGGGAACGTCACCATTACTGATGATAATGATAAAGCCTCTACCTTCGCCACATGCATAGGCAATAACTTTAAGCAACACCCCCCCCCCCCACCCAAACACCCAATTTGAAGAGCATGTTGATGCCACGATTGAGTACTTCTTTAATAACCCCCCCCCCCGATGATTTCATCCCCCCCCTTTATTACTCCACAGGAAGTCCAAAGTATCATTTCCAAACTTAAAAATAGAAAAGCTCCCGGCGAGGATCAAATTACCAATATGGCCCTCAAAAATATCCCAAAAAATGTTATCACTAATTTGACCAAAATTTACAATAGCTGCATCAGAAATAATTACTACCCCACCTCTTGGAAAAACGCAATCGTTGTCCCAATACACAAAAAATCCTCCCCCATTAACGACCCTGAGAACTACCGACCAATTAGCCTCCTTAATTCCATTTCAAAAATTTTCGAAAAAATCATCCAATCACAACTCTCCAAACACGCCGACAATTTTTCTCTCATCCCCGACGAGCAGTTTGGCTTTAGAGAAGGACACAGCACACTACACCAGCTGCTCCGGGTCTCCAATTTCATTATTGAAGGCTTAAACAGGAAAAAATGCACAATAGGTGCCTTCTTAGATGTTTCCAAAGCCTTTGACCGGATTTGGCACAAGGGGCTGATTTACAAATTAATAAATTGTGACACTCCTTACTATATAGTCAAAATTATCCACGATTTTCTCAGCGGTAGGACTTTCCAGGTTAAAATAAAAACACACCTCTCCCCAAAAACCAATATCTACTCCGGCACTCCCCAAGGCAGCGTTCTCTCCCCCCTTCTTTTTAATCTTTTTATTTCTGACTTTCCCACATCCAACGATATTCTTCTTGCAATGTACGCTGACGATGTTGCGGTTATCTCGAAACACTACAATAGACGGAGTGCCAGCAATAGCCTTCAAAATTATTTGCACAACACCTCCAGTTGGTACAATAAATGGCGGATAAGAATAAACCCAAGCAAAACCAAAATTATCCACTTTAAAAAAGCCAACAATAAGAAACCCCCCCCCCCCCCATCATCAAAATTGATAACACCCCCATACCCTTCTCTAAAGAAGTGAAGTATCTTGGTATCACACTTGATCAGGGAATGTACTTTAACAAACACATCAGCAATAGTATCAAATCTGCGGAATCTCGCATTCTCGAGTTAAAGCCGATCCTAGGATATCGCAGTGCTCTTAGCAGGAAAAACAAAAAATTACTTTACAGCACTGTGATACTCCCGACCTTCATGTACGGATCAGCCATCTGGGGCTACGCTGCGATCTCTAACATCTATAAACTACAGGTCATTCAAAATAAAATGATTAGGCAGATGACTGATGCTAGACACTATGACAGGGGCAAAGACCTGCATAGTGAAATGAACATCCCATCCATTTCAAAATTCATCATCAAACAGGCCAGAAGCTTTTATCGCGAAGTCGAAATTCATAATAACCCGAAGGTTAGTAACCAAATCCTTTTTGATGACAGAAACGCTAAATACCCATATCCATATTCGACACAATTCCTTAATTATGACTCACTTAGCACAATCAATAATCCCCTGCCTAATCCGCAGCTCGGCCCCATCTAGCTTGTGCCTTTCGCTTCCCTTTTGTCGTGTGTTCTTGTCGGTTTCGTGTTCGTGTTTGCTTATGTATTTTATTTAATCAAGGAAAAAAAAATGTATTAAAATAACCAAAAACAATTAAAAACTTAGAAAATTACAAAAAAAAAATTATAAAATTTTGGAAAATACAAAAATATTTATCTTTGTTTACTCCGGAAGCCAGAGGCACAGACTTTATCACGAGATATTCTTTCAGTCCCTGCTCTCCGCTCTCTCCCATTGAACTGAGCTCCGCACGGTTTACAGTTAACCTCTCTCCTCACTTCTTCGCTCCGCCCCTAAGGTGGAGACGCAATTGATGCCATTGGCTTACGCAGTTTTAAAGCATACGCTCATCCAATAAAGACCTCGGGTAAAAGAGCAACCCTATCTCTGTACGCCCGATGAAAATACTTGTGATGGTGAAGGGAGTTTACCTCTTCACATTTTTTTGCAAGATTATGGATCTCTCTGGTGAAAGCAGTGTTCTTCAACGCGTCATGAACATACGAGACGGAATCGAAGTGTTAGAACTGGAATTAAATGACATTCGACGGCTCGTGGTCAGAATGATAGAACTGGATGAGAGAGAAGCAATAATCGAACAGTTTTGGTTAATAAGGAAGCGGTTGAGAAGGTTTCGCGAACTAGTAGAATTGGCCAAAGAACTGTTGGACCATTTGGACGGTGAGGAGGATTCCTTCTGCTGCGGAGACTTCGAAGGTTTCTTTTGACGTGAGCACTCGAAGTGCACGAAAACCATAACGCAAAACTCTCAAGAGTTTTGAAAATAAAAAAAAGGCCCTTTTCAGGGCCACATACATAACTGATAAAGGAATGGTTTTGCAGTGTTTCGAAAGCACACAATTTTTTTTGATCACAATCGTTTATAACGTTAGGTCTATTTATTGCCTTCCACTTACAAGATGCTAATGTCTGAGTCGGGGGCAGAGCAAAGGGAAGTTTTGGGAGTCTTTACCCTAAGATTTATTTTTCGTTGCCAATCCCACCATTGTATATCATGTGAATGAAATTGTCGGACTTTTTTCTCGCCTATCCCGAAGCTAATTTTGGATGAGATTCCTCTACTTTAAAAATTTCTAACGATTACTAAAATTCAGTTTTGCTCATCTTCGGAAGCAACATTTTATGCCATTTCACGGTATTTTGTTCAAATGTAGAGTCCGCAACATGGCACTTTGTTTTCCATAACTGTTTATTTACTGCTTGATTGACGTATTGTTTTATTTGGAGTTTGTAGTAGGGCTAACTTAAAATGAAATTTTGTCCTAACCAAACTGTGCATTAAAAATGTACGGAAAGTGCTACGTTGCGGACTATACATTTAAAAAAATACCGTGAAATGACCCATTTGCAACAATTAAAAATTAAGAGGAAGTCTATAGAGATTAACAGCATGATGAGTTTCTATCATATTGGAAGAATAGGTACAGTGAGACACGAAAACTCAATTGCATTTTTTATTATTGAAAAACACAGAGAGATCACTTCCTTTCAGATGGTTCAATATTTGTCACTGTAATAGGGATAATAAAAGTGGACCTGGAAAAATCTATAAATTCACACAAACGAGAAGAAAAAAAATGAAATCCAACATATTTTTAGAATTTGCAAACTTTGAGTCCGAACGATGCGATACCAAAGATTAGGTTTAAAAAGATATTGCCAACCCTAGTACGAAAGTATGCGTAGGTGCTGAGTCTTTTTTACTCCCTTTAGCATTAGGAGAAAAATCTAGTAACACCACTAAGTGTGATAAATAATATTGTCAACCCTAGTACGGTAATATACGTATGTATAAAACGTCAGTGCTGATGGCGGCGGGAAAACGCTTAAAACAGTTTTATTGGTGGATATGGCTCTTAAAGCATGTATCTTCGTCCAATAACAAGGAGCAGCACTTTCAGCTCCATACATATATATATTAACTCTCTACTCGGAGTTTACCTCTTCACATTTTTTTGCAAGATAATGGATCTCTCTCGTGAAAGCAGTGTTCTTCAACGCGTCATGAACATACGAGACGGAATCGAAGTGTTAGAACTGGAATTAAATGACATTCGACGGCTCGTGGTCAGAATGATAGAACTGGATGAGAGAGAAGCAATAATCGAACAGTTTTGGTTAATAAGGAAGCGGTTGAGAAGGTTTCGCGAACTAGTAGAATTGGCCAAAGAACTGTTGGACCATTTGGACGGTGAGGAGGATTCCTTCTGCTGCGGAGACTTCGAAGGTTTCTTTTGACGTGAGCACTCGAAGTGCACGAAAACCATAACGCAAAACTCTCAAGAGTTTTGAAAATAAAAAAAAGGCCCTTTTCAGGGCCACATACATAACTGATAAAGGAATGGTTTTGCAGTGTTTCGAAAGCACACAATTTTTTTTGATCACAATCGTTTATAACGTTAGGTCTATTTATTGCCTTCCACTTACAAGATGCTAATGTCTGAGTCGGGGGCAGAGCAAAGGGAAGTTTTGGGAGTCTTTACCCTAAGATTTATTTTTCGTTGCCAATCCCACCATTGTATATCATGTGAATGAAATTGTCGGACTTTTTTCTCGCCTATCCCGAAGCTAATTTTGGATGAGATTCCTCTACTTTAAAAATTTCTAACGATTACTAAAATTCAGTTTTGCTCATCTTCGGAAGCAACATTTTATGCCATTTCACGGTATTTTGTTCAAATGTAGAGTCCGCAACATGGCACTTTGTTTTCCATAACTGTTTATTTACTGCTTGATTGACGTATTGTTTTATTTGGAGTTTGTAGTAGGGCTAACTTAAAATGAAATTTTGTCCTAACCAAACTGTGCATTAAAAATGTACGGAAAGTGCTACGTTGCGGACTATACATTTAAAAAAATACCGTGAAATGACCCATTTGCAACAATTAAAAATTAAGAGGAAGTCTATAGAGATTAACAGCATGATGAGTTTCTATCATATTGGAAGAATAGGTACAGTGAGACACGAAAACTCAATTGCATTTTTTATTATTGAAAAACACAGAGAGATCACTTCCTTTCAGATGGTTCAATATTTGTCACTGTAATAGGGATAATAAAAGTGGACCAGGAAAAATCTATAAATTCACACAAACGAGAAGAAAATAAAAAAATTTTGAAAAAAAATAGAACCGACTTCAAAATTGCTCTAAAAAGTGAAAAATAATTTTATTCTTTAAACACCATCGATAATACTTTTAAACATAATTTTTGAAGTTGGCGCAAAAACGGCTGATTTTTTGATAAAAATATGAACGAAGCATGGTTACAATGGATTTTACTTTTAGTTTTTGCGCCAACTTCAAAAATTATGTTTAAAAGTATTATCGATGGTGTTTAAAGAATAAAATTATTTTTCACTTTTTAGAGCAATTTTGAAGTCGGTTCTATTTTTTTTCAAAATTTTTTTATTTCATTCTTTTTAGTGTAAATGTAGATATTTCAGTAAAAGTAAGAAGTTACCTAGTAAGAAGTGCGGCTCTATATCACTGTATTGCTCTAGAAAAGCCTTTATTCAAAATTATCATTACAATTACTATTAATGTTACAGTTATATGGCACCAAACTTTTATAACAATGAGTTTCATATTATCGCGTAGATGAAGATAGCGAAGACAATGTGAAAGCCAAATGAAGCGAATACTCGTTAGTCTCAACTCGAGATCTTTATTCAGAACCACGAATGAACGTTACATCTCCTTATATACAACTTGAAAAAGTGCTGGAGCTTTCCAGACTTGAAAAGATACAGAAATTAATAGAACATTCGAGAAAATACGGGAAACAGTAGAAACGAAATTTTAGTAAAATTCACTTTGTCCTAGTCGGGATTTGAACCCGGGTTGCTCGTGTGGGAGACGAGAATTCTACCACTGAGCCACCGTTATCCAAGGATGAAAAGAGCGAACTTCGCTACAATATGATTTTAATCATTTAATAGGGAAATTTACTGTTTTTTGCCCATAACTTTTTATCTAAAGAACAAATATGGTCAAACAAAGTAATGGGACCTAAGTTGAGCCATCCTCTATCCATTAAAAAAAGAATCATCAAAATCGGTTCACTAGGTGAGACGCTATGAGTGGACAAACAAAAAAAAAACATACATACGGTATGAACTGATAACCGCCTCCTTTTTGAAGTCGGTTAAAAAAATGAAATCCAACACATTTTTAGAATTTGCAAACTTTGAGTCCGAACGATGCGATACCAAAGATTAGGTTTAAAAAGATATTGCCAACCCTAGTACGAGTATGCGTAGGTGCTGAGTCTCTTTTACTCCCTTTAGCATTAGGAGAAAAATCTAGTAACACCACTAAGTGTGATAAATAATATTGTCAACCCTAGTAGGGTAATATACGTATGTATAAAACGTCAGTGCTGATGGCGGCGGGAAAAACGCTTAAAACAGTTTTATTGGTGGATATGGCTCTTAAAGCATGTATCTTCGTCCAATAACAAGGAGCAGCACTTTCAGCTCCATACATATATATATTAACTCTCTACTCGGAGTTTACCTCTCACATTCCACGCCGAGCGCCCGACCTTGTCGGACGTGTTTTTCTCCTCTCTCGTTCTCCGAAGCCTATGCCCTCGACGCGGAAGAAACAGTGCGCAGCTAGGGATAACGTAGAGGCCCTTGTCAGGGCCGACGGGGTAACTCCCGTCAGCGAAACCGTCCCCCAGCTCAGCGCCTGGCCTTCTCCCGGTTCTCTCAAATTAGGAAGAAATACCCACGCACCATTAAAAAGGGAATATCCACTCGCTTTCAACAACTTCTTAGCTACAAGTTTGATCTCCAGGCAACCAAGGAAAAATACGTTGAAGCTTTCGACCAGCCCACTCTAAACGGCATTGCGGACTACCTGTACGAACTTCTCGACGCCCTCTTCACTCTGACCGACCCAAGAACCTGGACAAAGATCTATGCTGATCTTCTTCCAAGGAAAACCAACAGAAGCTAGACGGACTCTTCCCCCCAGACATCCCCCTCGACAGCGAAAGCGACGAGGAGTTGTCCACACAGAACGATTTCCAACCCTAGTACGAAAGTATGCGTAGGTGCTGAGTCTTTTTTACTCCCTTTAGCATTAGGAGAAAAATCTAGTAACACCACTAAGTGTGATAAATAATATTGTCAACCCTAGTACGGTAATATACGTATGTATAAAACGTCAGTGCTGATGGCGGCGGGAAAACGCTTAAAACAGTTTTATTGGTGGATATGGCTCTTAAAGCATGTATCTTCGTCCAATAACAAGGAGCAGCACTTTCAGCTCCATACATATATATATTAACTCTCTACTCGGAGTTTACCTCTTCACATTTTTTTGCAAGATAATGGATCTCTCTCGTGAAAGCAGTGTTCTTCAACGCGTCATGAACATACGAGACGGAATCGAAGTGTTAGAACTGGAATTAAATGACATTCGACGGCTCGTGGTCAGAATGATAGAACTGGATGAGAGAGAAGCAATAATCGAACAGTTTTGGTTAATAAGGAAGCGGTTGAGAAGGTTTCGCGAACTAGTAGAATTGGCCAAAGAACTGTTGGACCATTTGGACGGTGAGGAGGATTCCTTCTGCTGCGGAGACTTCGAAGGTTTCTTTTGACGTGAGCACTCGAAGTGCACGAAAACCATAACGCAAAACTCTCAAGAGTTTTGAAAATAAAAAAAAGGCCCTTTTCAGGGCCACATACATAACTGATAAAGGAATGGTTTTGCAGTGTTTCGAAAGCACACAATTTTTTTTGATCACAATCGTTTATAACGTTAGGTCTATTTATTGCCTTCCACTTACAAGATGCTAATGTCTGAGTCGGGGGCAGAGCAAAGGGAAGTTTTGGGAGTCTTTACCCTAAGATTTATTTTTCGTTGCCAATCCCACCATTGTATATCATGTGAATGAAATTGTCGGACTTTTTTCTCGCCTATCCCGAAGCTAATTTTGGATGAGATTCCTCTACTTTAAAAATTTCTAACGATTACTAAAATTCAGTTTTGCTCATCTTCGGAAGCAACATTTTATGCCATTTCACGGTATTTTGTTCAAATGTAGAGTCCGCAACATGGCACTTTGTTTTCCATAACTGTTTATTTACTGCTTGATTGACGTATTGTTTTATTTGGAGTTTGTAGTAGGGCTAACTTAAAATGAAATTTTGTCCTAACCAAACTGTGCATTAAAAATGTACGGAAAGTGCTACGTTGCGGACTATACATTTAAAAAAATACCGTGAAATGACCCATTTGCAACAATTAAAAATTAAGAGGAAGTCTATAGAGATTAACAGCTTGATGAGTTTCTATCATATTGGAAGAATAGGTACAGTGAGACACGAAAACTCAATTGCATTTTTTATTATTGAAAAACACAGAGAGATCACTTCCTTTCAGATGGTTCAATATTTGTCACTGTAATAGGGATAATAAAAGTGGACCTGGAAAAATCTATAAATTCACACAAACGAGAAGAAAAAAAATGAAATCCAACATATTTTTAGAATTTGCAAACTTTGAGTCCGAACGATGCGATACCAAAGATTAGGTTTAAAAAGATATTGCCAACCCTAGTACGAAAGTATGCGTAGGTGCTGAGTCTTTTTTACTCCCTTTAGCATTAGGAGAAAAATCTAGTAACACCACTAAGTGTGATAAATAATATTGTCAACCCTAGTACGGTAATATACGTATGTATAAAACGTCAGTGCTGATGGCGGCGGGAAAACGCTTAAAACAGTTTTATTGGTGGATATGGCTCTTAAAGCATGTATCTTCGTCCAATAACAAGGAGCAGCACTTTCAGCTCCATACATATATATATTAACTCTCTACTCGGAGTTTACCTCTTCACATTTTTTTGCAAGATAATGGATCTCTCTCGTGAAAGCAGTGTTCTTCAACGCGTCATGAACATACGAGACGGAATCGAAGTGTTAGAACTGGAATTAAATGACATTCGACGGCTCGTGGTCAGAATGATAGAACTGGATGAGAGAGAAGCAATAATCGAACAGTTTTGGTTAATAAGGAAGCGGTTGAGAAGGTTTCGCGAACTAGTAGAATTGGCCAAAGAACTGTTGGACCATTTGGACGGTGAGGAGGATTCCTTCTGCTGCGGAGACTTCGAAGGTTTCTTTTGACGTGAGCACTCGAAGTGCACGAAAACCATAACGCAAAACTCTCAAGAGTTTTGAAAATAAAAAAAAAGGCCCTTTTCAGGGCCACATACATAACTGATAAAGGAATGGTTTTGCAGTGTTTCGAAAGCACACAATTTTTTTTGATCACAATCGTTTATAACGTTAGGTCTATTTATTGCCTTCCACTTACAAGATGCTAATGTCTGAGTCGGGGGCAGAGCAAAGGGAAGTTTTGGGAGTCTTTACCCTAAGATTTATTTTTCGTTGCCAATCCCACCATTGTATATCATGTGAATGAAATTGTCGGACTTTTTTCTCGCCTATCCCGAAGCTAATTTTGGATGAGATTCCTCTACTTTAAAAATTTCTAACGATTACTAAAATTCAGTTTTGCTCATCTTCGGAAGCAACATTTTATGCCATTTCACGGTATTTTGTTCAAATGTAGAGTCCGCAACATGGCACTTTGTTTTCCATAACTGTTTATTTACTGCTTGATTGACGTATTGTTTTATTTGGAGTTTGTAGTAGGGCTAACTTAAAATGAAATTTTGTCCTAACCAAACTGTGCATTAAAAATGTACGGAAAGTGCTACGTTGCGGACTATACATTTAAAAAAATACCGTGAAATGACCCATTTGCAACAATTAAAAATTAAGAGGAAGTCTATAGAGATTAACAGCTTGATGAGTTTCTATCATATTGGAAGAATAGGTACAGTGAGACACGAAAACTCAATTGCATTTTTTATTATTGAAAAACACAGAGAGATCACTTCCTTTCAGATGGTTCAATATTTGTCACTGTAATAGGGATAATAAAAGTGGACCTGGAAAAATCTATAAATTCACACAAACGAGAAGAAAAAAAAATGAAATCCAACATATTTTTAGAATTTGCAAACTTTGAGTCCGAACGATGCGATACCAAAGATTAGGTTTAAAAAGATATTGCCAACCCTAGTACGAAAGTATGCGTAGGTGCTGAGTCTTTTTTACTCCCTTTAGCATTAGGAGAAAAATCTAGTAACACCACTAAGTGTGATAAATAATATTGTCAACATTAGTACGGTAATATACGTATGTATAAAACGTCAGTGCTGATGGCGGCGGGAAAACGCTTAAAACAGTTTTATTGGTGGATATGGCTCTTAAAGCATGTATCTTCGTCCAATAACAAGGAGCAGCACTTTCAGCTCCATACATATATATATTAACTCTCTACTCGGAGTTTACCTCTTCACATTTTTTTGCAAGATAATGGATCTCTCTCGTGAAAGCAGTGTTCTTCAACGCGTCATGAACATACGAGACGGAATCGAAGTGTTAGAACTGGAATTAAATGACATTCGACGGCTCGTGGTTAGAATGATAGAACTGGATGAGAGAGAAGCAATAATCGAACAGTTTTGGTTAATAAGGAAGCGGTTGAGAAGGTTTCGCGAACTAGTAGAATTGGCCAAAGAACTGTTGGACCATTTGGACGGTGAGGAGGATTCCTTCTGCTGCGGAGACTTCGAAGGTTTCTTTTGACGTGAGCACTCGAAGTGCACGAAAACCATAACGCAAAACTCTCAAGAGTTTTGAAAATAAAAAAAAAGGCCCTTTTCAGGGCCACATACATAACTGATAAAGGAATGGTTTTGCAGCGTTTCGAAAGCACACAATTTTTTTTGATCACAATCGTTTATAACGTTAGGTCTATTTATTGCCTTCCACTTACAAGATGCTAATGTCTGAGTCGGGGGCAGAGCAAAGGGAAATTTTGGGAGTCTTTACCCTAAGATTTATTTTTCGTTGCCAATCCCACCATTGTATATCATGTGAATGTAATTGTCGGACTTTTTTCTCGCCTATCCCGAAGCTAATTTTGGATGAGATTCCTCTACTTTAAAAATTTCTAACGATTACTAAAATTCAGTTTTGCTCATCTTCGGAAGCAACATTTTATGCCATTTCACGGTATTTTGTTCAAATGTAGAGTCCGCAACATGGCACTTTGTTTTCCATAACTGTTTATTTACTGCTTGATTGACGTATTGTTTTATTTGGAGTTTGTAGTAGGGCTAACTTAAAATGAAATTTTGTCCTAATCAAACTGTGCATTAAAAATGTACGGAAAGTGCTACGTTGCGGACAATACATTAAAAAAAATACCGTGAAATGACCCATTTGCAACAATTAAAAATTAAGAGGAAGTCTATAGAGATTAACAGCATGATGAGTTTCTATCATATTGGAAGAATAGGTACAGTGAGACACGAAAACTCAATTGCATTTTTTATTATTGAAAAACACAGAGAGATCACTTCCTTTCAGATGGTTCAATATTTGTCCCTGTAATAGGGATAATAAAAGTGGACCTGGAAAAATCTATAAATTCACACAAACGAGAAGAAAAAAAAATGAAATCCAACATATTTTTAGAATTTGCAAACTTTGAGTCCGAACGATGCGATTCCAAAGATTAGGTTTAAAAAGATATTGCCAACCCTAGTACGAAAGTATGCGTAGGTGCTGAGTCTTTTTTACTCCCTTTAGCATTAGGAGAAAAATCTAGTAACACCACTAAGTGTGATAAGTAATATTGTCAACCCTAGTACGGTAATATACGTATGTATAAAACGTCAGTGCTGATGGCGGCGGGAAAACGCTTAAAACAGTTTTATTGGTGGATATGGCTCTTAAAGCATGTATCTTCGTCCAATAACAAGGAGCAGCACTTTCAGCTCCATACATATATATATTAACTCTCTACTCGGAGTTTACCTCTTCACATTTTTTTGCAAGATAATGGATCTCTCTCGTGAAAGCAGTGTTCTTCAACGCGTCATGAACATACGAGACGGAATCGAAGTGTTAGAACTGGAATTAAATGACATTCGACGGCTCGTGGTCAGAATGATAGAACTGGATGAGAGAGAAACAATAATCGAACAGTTTTGGTTAATAAGGAAGCGGTTGAGAAGGTTTCGCGAACTAGTAGAATTGGCCAAAGAACTGTTGGACCATTTGGACGGTGAGGAGGATTCCTTCTGCTGCGGAGACTTCGAAGGTTTCTTTTGACGTGAGCACTCGAAGTGCACAAAAACCATAACGCAAAACTCTCAAGAGTTTTGAAAAAAATTTCTAAAAGAAAAAAAAGTTGAGAAATAACTCTCTAGTTTCAATAACATGAATCTTAATGCCCCTTAACAATTGTTCAAACAGAACAAAACTTGTAACCTTCTCCACTTAGCGAAAATTAAATTCTCATAAGCGTTTCCCCGCCCCTCGCCATCGCTGCAGTTGAAATCTTTCTTATTTCCAATCTTAAGAATAAGTTTGGTTGCAATCTTTTCTAATGTTAGATGGACTTATTGCCCTTCACTTACAGACCGCTGCTGTTCAGTGACTGAGTAGGGCGCACAGAACAGTAAACTTTTGGGGGTCATGACCGTTGATTTCAATTTTCAGTGACAATCCTACCGTGGTATTTTACGTAAATGCAAATACTACTGGAATTTCCCTTAGTTCCCAAAGTCCTCTGATACTCCCACTCCATTCCATTCCCATGAAACGACATGCTAAAAATAAATATTCCATTAAATCGAAAATGGGGCTCGATCAATATGCCAAATTAACATTAATAAGCATTCATTTCTCAAACATGTGTGTGGTCCTGAAAAGGACCTTTTTTTTTCTTTTTTTTTTATTCTATCAGCCTCTCTTTCTATTCATAAACCTTCGACCCACATCTTCTCTTCCATACAGTGCGTCGATAATTTCATCGACCATTTCCTCGATCCTTCGAGCTCAATTCAACTCGCCTTCTATTCGTTCAATTTCCGCATTCACGTCATCTTCCATCTCTCCGAATTCGTTTAAGCTGTATACGATCCGCCAAGAATTAAATAATTCTCGTTCTAATCTTTGTATTTCGTCCTGTATATAGACAGCAAACTCGAAAAATTCAACTCGCTCACGGATGTCGTCCATCGGAAAAGTACGAAAAGAAAGTGTAGAATAGAAGAAATCAAGTTTGGAATTTAATATATATCTGATGCTAAAGGTGCGGCAGAATGCTATTGGGCGGAGCAATATGGTGTAACGACCACTTCCACCAATTAAATTCGTTTAAGTGTTTCTACTCTGTCGACCTTCAGTTTAAGGGATTCTTTACGAGAAAGCTCGTATTTTAGAAACGACTTTGAATTGAAAGCCTAATAAGAATGTGTAGATCTTTTACACTTTTCTTGGGAAAAAAGTGGTAAAAAACACTTAAAAAGAAGGGTACCACGCATTAATCGAGTGACTCTTAAGTAATCCGCTCGCATTAAAGTGTTTTGCAACGAAATCTAATCGCAGTTCTTCGCCAGCTTTGAAGGAGGGTAGAGTCACAATTATATTCTTTTTCTGATGTAAAACCTCTCAGACACAGGAAAATGTTCACAGGGTTTTCTAATACGCTTTCTTACTGCAATCAACTGACATTTTATTCGAGAATGACATAGAAAACAAATGAAATGTGGATACGGAATTTGTACGTTGACACAGTTTTAACGACAAATTTATTCACACAGGAAGACATAACAGTAACAGAACTTAACAATAATGATTGTTCACTACGCAAAACTGCAAAAGGAGAGAAAGAATTTAAAAGTAAAAATAGTATTTATTGTAGGCGTGCAAAACCATTTTCTTGTGTAAACGAACACATTGTACCGCGATGTACTCTTAGACTCTTAGAAGTACATCGGAGGTAATGACTTGAACAAAAAAGTACACATTGTGGTTATACTTTTTTGCAATTTCAGTTGTAACAGGAAAAAATATAAAGATCAAATGCACAAATAACGGTCCGAATTTCTAAAAGAAAAAAAAGGTGAGAAATAACTCTCTAGTTTCAATAACATAAATCTTAATGCCCCTTAACAATTGTTCAAACAGAACAAAACTTGTAACCTTCTCCACTTAGCGAAAATTAAATTCTCATAAGCGTTTCCCCGCCCCTCGCCATCGCTGCAGTTGAAATCTTTCTTATTTCCTATCTTAAGAATAAGTTTGATTGCAATCTTTTCTAATGTTAGATGGACTTATTGCCCTTCACTTACAGACCGCTACTGTTCAGTGACTGAGTAGGGCGCACAGAACAGTAAACTTTTGGGGTCATGACCGTTGATTTAAATTTTCAATGCCAATCCTACCGTGGTATTTTACGTGAATGCAAACACTACTGGAATTTCCCTTAACCATTCAAGAAGATAAAGTTGTTTAAGCTCATGATTTAGATAATAAAAGTTTGCAGCTTAACTTAACTAACCGTAAGGATAACTTAACCCAGTTGTATTGAACTTGAGAACTCAGAAAATAGTAATGATATTTTAATAGTATGACAGGTTTTTAGGCCCCACTAAAACGTTACTTTTGATGCATAGACTAACCTAACACACATCATGGGACCGTTTACCAGTCATCTCTAAATTTGAATCTTTATTCGTCTTTTGAAATAAATTAAGTCCGAACAAACTTTGCACTCCCTTTTACTAGAATGGCAATAAAGAGGAACTAAGTCCAAACAAGGTGCATTCCAGGGGAGGGTTTCAAGGAATATTGCCAACCCTCGTGCAAAAATACAAAGTCCTCTGATACTCCCACTCCATTCCATTCCCATGAAACGACGTGCTAAAAATAAATATTCTATTAAATCGAAAATGGGGCTCGATTAATATGCCAAATTAACATTAATAAGCATTCATTTCTCAAACATGTGTGTGGTACTGAAAAGGACCTTTTTTTTCTTTTTTTTCATTCTATTAGCCACTCTTTCTATTCATAAACCTTCGACAAACATCTTCTCTTCCAAACAGTGCGTCAATAATTTCATCGACCATAAAAAAAAGAAAAAAAAAAGGTCCTTTTCAGGACCACACACGTCTTTGAGAAAGGAATGCCTATGATTACGTCAAACGGTATCAGTTGTGTTGCACAACAATATTTCGTTATTTTACAGATTATGGGGAGTGCATATTCGTACGTCTCCTGATACCAGAGCGGCAATGATGCTTTCGACGCGGCGAAGTGGGCAGTTGGCAATATTGCCAACCCTAGTACGGCAATGCAGTTAGTTAAAAGGCATCTCGCACTCCCATTCCTTTCGAGAGAAAATTCTATAGAGGCTACTCAGTCTCGATTCAGCGACGGTTGGAATTCAGGCTCAGCCGAGACTGAGATTAATAAATTTGAATGTAAGTAGCGTACTTCTTCAAGTATTCGGCTATGAAGACGAAAAGCACAGCTTTAGCTTTAAACATTCGTAAAAACAAACTACTACTACCGCGAACTATCAAACTAGCATTCCATGAAAGTTCTAATTGACAAGAATGTTAATTTCATGAAAATAAGGCTTGAACATGGGCCCAAAGTTAGCAGTAATTTTATGCTTTCGCCGAGACAGAGAGTATAAAAATCTGCAAGGGCAGAGGAATCACTACCCTTCAAACCACTGGGTTATTTCAGTATTAATGAGAACTACACAGAACTGGCAGTTGTTTTCGGTTCCATTAGAGGGAAACATTTTGATGCAAAAACTGAGCCTCATTCGGTTATTTTCCTTTTGTCAACAGCAGATAAAGGTTTTTTTTAATAATAACCTGGACTTTATTTTTAAAAAAATCGCTTTCTGTTTAATAAAAAAATGCTTTTGCTACATTTATACTGAAAGCGGAATCAATACGTTGAATCTACCTAGAGAGCGTTCATGTAACATAAACACAAAACTCAAACTTCCGATAATATTCTAGAATTAGGTCTAGGAAACTACCAATTTACGCATGATACAAAATCTTATTTCTTATTTTGAATTAGTCACCGCACGACAAGAGTGATGTCGGCTGGGCCCGACTAACTCAAAGTGAGGCGCAAGGATGATGCTTTGGAGCCCCCCCCCCCTTCTGTATTCTATCACTTTAAATCAACGCTAAATAACGTTCAGCAATATTTAAAAGAGGTATATCATCTTTACTAATAATAAAGCAGAAAGTCTCTCTGTCCGGAGGATGTCTGGATGTCTGTAGGATGTCTGTGACGCGCATAGCGCCTAAACCGTTCGGCCGATTTTCATGAAATTTGGCACAAAGTTAGTATGTAGCATGGGGGTGTGCACCTCGAAGCGATTTTTCGAAAATTCGATGTGGTTTTTTTTTATTCCAATTTTAAGAAAAAAAAAACTGTCATAAATTACGAAATGATCATAACGTGGAACCGTAACATGGGCACAAGCCAATTGGCGAGATACGAGATTATCATAGCGTGGAACCGTAACGTCGGTACAAGCCAATTGGCGAGAAAATTCACCATACATTATTTGTAAATATACAGGCAAACCAAAAGACCTTTAATTTTTCTATTACGGGCGAAGCCGTGCGGGTGCCACTAGTCAATTAATAAATCAGTAATGCTTTTTATTTTTTAAAAATACAGGATAATGATTTTAATGATACGCAAAGAGTTTGAAAAATTTGGGAACGAGTGACTGAGCTGGGCAAACAGCGAAGGGAACTTTCGGTGGTCTTTTACCTTGATTTCGTCTCGTTACCCATCCCACCATGGTATGTTATGTGAGTGAAATGGTCGGAGTTTTCTCCTGCCCCGCGCGAAGCTAATTTTGGTTGAGATTCTAATACTTAAAAAAGTTCTAACGATTGTTAAAATTCAGTGTACTCTGATCTTCGGAAACAGTATTTGGGTCATTTCACAGTATTTTCATTAAATGTAGAGTCTGCAGAATGGCTTTGTTTGCCCTAGCTATTTAATTTACTAATTGGTTAGCGTATTGTTTTATTTTGAGTTTGTGTGTCGGAAAGGATAACTTAAAATAAAGTTTTGTGCTAATCAAACTGTTCATTAAAAATTACGAAATGGGTTATGTCTCGGGCTCTACATTTAAACAAAATACCGTGAAATGACCCATCTGCAACAATTAAAAATGAAGAGGAAGCCATTAGAGATTAACAACATGATGATTTTCTATTATAGGGGAGGAATGGGTGCAGTGAAACGAACTGAATGGGTGCGAAAACTCGATTGCATTTTTTATTTTTAAAAAACAGAGAGAGAGAAAACTTTTTGTCGGAACGAGGCGATACCAAAGAGCAGGTTCCAACTGATGCTGCCAATCCTAATACGAAACTCGCTTTAGCACAAGGAGGGAAACCTGAATAAATAGAATAAAATTAAATGACTGTGCCAGCCCTAGTACAGTAGTATACGTCTCTGCTACTGTACTAGGGTTCCAATGACATAAACCCTTCATGCTTCTTGTACTCCGACTCCATCTAGAAATGGAGTGCCGACGTAGCGCAACCGAGTAGTGATGTTAAGCATTATTGCCAGTCCTAGTACAAGAAATCTGCGTGGATACAATGTCTCTTTGACTCATTTCTCCATCCAGGAGGGAAATCTAACACAAAGACTGGAGTCGAAGATGGTAGAGAACTAGGTTTAGGGGCTGAGACTAATATATTCGACTTCTTCAGCTTCAATAGAATGAAGGTGTCGGCTATAGAAAAAGACAGTTATTTTAAGTGTATGACATATGTTGAAAAAACGGTCGTAGAAGTTAAGGTTTGTCAAGGCCTCGTTTAATCAAGGATTGATTTTATCTTTTAGTAAACACAAAATGAGGTTTAATGTTAAATTATACTGTTACTTGTTTTAAGTGAAAGGAACAATAAAAATACGGTCCAAATCATTTGAAAAATACCAAAAGCCTTCACTTCTCAGACATATATGTGGTCCTGAAAAGGACCTTTTTTTGAAAATAAATGTATGAGGTTGCATTTCTATTTCATTCACCTCGAGTGTTCATATCGAAGTAATCAGCAAAATGATTGGCACAAAAACTTTCTTCTTCTTCATCCAGTTCGGCTGCAATTTCGTCGATCAGTTCCTCGAGCATTTGAATGTTGTTCAACTCATCTTCCATTCTTTCGATTTCGTCTTCAGCCTGATCTTCTTCCGTATCTTCCAATTCGTTCGCCATACGGTCCATCTGCCGAATATTATTCAGTTCCTGTTGTAATCTCATCAATTCTTCTTGCATATGAACGGCAAACTCCAGGAATTCAACTCGTTCTCGGATGGCATCCATCAGAACAGTAGGGGGAGGGAAGGAAATGCAGAATAGCAGAAGCCACGCTTACAATTTCATATATATTTCACGCTAAAAGTACCATTGGGCGATAGCATGTCATCAACGATGTTAAGATGACTGGGCATTGGACGAAGCGATGTAGTTTACCTACCACTTCCGCCAATTAAAATCGTAGAAGCGTTTCTCCGAACTTTGAAAATTTCACATAGTAAAAGTTGGCATTGTATAGTTTTTGTTTAATTAAACAATTTTAGTTATTAAATAAAAGAAAATTCCATATTAACGAGGATTTAATAATCCGTATTAGATTACGCTATCTAATCTTAAGTCATTGCCAGTTTTAAAAGGAATTTTATAAGAATTACTTTCTCTTCGGCTTTTGTTACTCGGCTATAATTATTAATTTAAGAAAGTTAATTTAAGTATTCCAAGGGTTGATTAAGGTACATGAAAGTATCAAACCGCAGCAACAAATGTTATTCTGAAAATTTTAAAATGCTTTCTTATTTTCATCGTCTGAAATTGTATAAGAAAATGAAGGGGGGAAAAATTAAGAGAAGTGACTTTAATTTATTCTGACGCAAAAACGTAAAAGTAAAATACAAAAGAATATACGAATAATGAAAGAGCACAAGAGCAAGGTTGAAAGAAAGTGCTTTTCGAAGTAAACGGATTTGCGTAAAATGCCGTGGACAATATTGCGAATTTACCACTGTAAAGTAAAGTTAGAAGTACTTTTTAGTTCTCAAAATCAATACACGAATTTAAGTATCTCTTAGCAGTTGTTAAAGGGGAACAAAACTGTCAATTGAAGCAACTAGAATCTCATTTCTGGTGGGGAAGGTGGTTGTTGGCCATGACAAACCGTACCCGTATGCTAAGTACCATACTAGGATTATTAATAATTTTAAAATTATGGGCTCTGGGGTGTAAGGGAACTTTCAGAAGAATATCGGAATTCGGGGTCAGCTTAGGGCAGGGCCGGCTCTTGCAGTTTTTCCGCCCCGGACGAATCTCTCGCGGTAAAAAAATATATATACTGAAGAAAAAAATTAAGAAAGAAAGAAGAAACGTTCAAACATTACAAGCTTTAATTTTTGGTTTACAAATAGTTTATTTCCCTTTTTTTTGATATTTCTTTCTTTTTAATATGAAACGTTCATCCAATAATAAAACCTCGCCCGTCCCCGGCCGCCCCCTAACATGGGTATGATTGAAAGCAGTTGCTTCGCCTTGGTCTTTATCAATTCATCGGTACTAAGTCCGACCACAGCTTCATGCACTGTCCAATAGTGGCACAACCAAAAAGTATATTTGGGGGGGGGGCACGCCTTAAATTTATCTTATCAGTTAGGGGTGTCCAGGGGCTCTCCCCCGGAGAAATTTTTCAAATTGTAGTCCTAAGAATGCAGTTTTATACAGTCTCACAGTTTAGGTGGTCGAAAGTTTCAGGGAGCGTTTTGAGCAATTTTTAAGAAACAGAAATCTTAAAACCGCGATTATAGGCGATATTTGTCGACGTTAAAGTAGGAGACGGGTCTTCAGTGCTGTCTTCGATCTTTGTTTTGTTGTGTTGTTTTATGATCACCTCGCATCTCCATTTTTTGACATTGAAGTTCCAAAACTCAGTTTGCGACAAACTTTGATGATTACGGCATATCCAAAAAACATTTCAATATAGAAGTACTAAAAAGCGAAGTTTTTAAGCGATACTCAGGGACTCGTGTTTAAAGGCCTCACTTTAATTTTTTTGAAATTATATTTTTTTCATTTTCAGATTTCAAACGGAAGCAACGTCTCACTCTATTTAAAGAGGTCCGCGTGCTCAGCAACTAAAGAAATTATCGATTTTAAAAATCCATTTTTTGACGATTTGGATGATATTAGAGTTAGGGGTTCAAGGCGTGAGCGAGGCCTTTGTTCATTTTTAAAAAAAATATACTCAGTTCTCGGGGGGGGGGGGGGGAAGATCCAAGTCCGGACTGCAGAAGTTCAAAAACTGGACAGTCAAAAATGTATAATTATTTAAAACGTCGTAAATAGTAATTATTTGCTTAACTATTGCTATATCCCACAGCGCCCCTGTAGATGAATTACGGCTCTCCAGGAAGGCACATTTTTGGGGAAATTGCTTGTCGAGTCACTAAATCAATCTTTAATCAATTTAATATTTAACAAAACTAGTTGAATTAATTTTGATTAAAATTTTAACAAATCGGGGATTATCGTTATCGGGGTTTCGTGGCTGCTATAGGAGGAGCATATTTTGAGAATCATTACCTGGAGCCTTACCAAAATGCGCCTCTAATGAATTATAAGCCCAAAAGCGCTTACACCTGTTGTTTTGTCTTTGAACAAACTTAATATAGAATGATATAGAGCCGATTTTCTAAAGCAAGACTTCACCATCTAGGCGAGCCGCGGAATATTGAAACATTTCATTACTAATAAGTCCCTAATTATTTGCGACGGTATTGTAAAATTTCGCGGGGCGTCTGAAGGCTCCCCGAAAAGGTGCATGCACATTTTGGGAATCACCACCAGGAGCATTACTAAAATACGCCCCTAGTACATAATACGTCCAAAAGCGCTCCAAAAATTGCCTGGGAACATTATTGTAAATACAGTGATAAATGGCCGATTTTCCCATCTTAGGGGCCCCGCGAAACATTGAAAGTTTCCGTTATTTGTATATGTTATTCCATATATATATATATATATATATATATATATATATATATATATATATATATATATATATATATATATATATATATATATATGGAGTTGAAAGGGCTGCAGAATGTTATTGGGCGAAGTGATATAGTTTAAGAGCCACATCCACCAATTAAATTGGGACACCAAAAAAAAAGGCACTGTCATTTTAAGTTAAAATGTTTCTTTACTGATTAGTTGCTATTTTATACTTCAAATTTTGCGCATGCTGAAATGGGGGGAGTCTAATATGAGAGAGAAGAAGATTATAATCACTACATCCTTTAAATTTCATCTCAAAAGAGATTCAGTATTGATTATTTTTTCTTTTATTTCCTTGGTGAGCGAACAAAAATATTGTAAGACATAACTCCTTTTGCTACATAGGGATAGTAAGAAAAACGGCACATTTTTTTTCAAATTTAACGTAAATATTCTTAGTTAGTCGTGCCCAGCCGACATCTCTCTTGTCGTGCGGTGACTAATTCAAAATTAGAAATAAAATTTTGTCTGATGCGTAAATTGGTAGTTTCTTAGACCTAATTCTAGAATATTACCCGAAATTTGAGTTTTGCTTTCATGTTACATGAACGGTCTCTAGGTAGATGCAGTGTATTGATTTCGCTTAAAGTATTAATGAAGCAAAAGCATTCTTTTGTAAAACTAAAAGCGAACATTTTTAAAATAAAGTTCAGGTTATTATTAAAAAGACTTTTATCTGCTGTTGACAAAAGGAAAATAACCGAGTGAGTTTCAGTTTTTGCATCAAAATGTTTCTCTCTAGTATAATCGAAAAGAACTGCCAGTTGTGTGTAGTAACCAGTAGTTCTCATAAGTATTGAAATAATCTAGTGGTTTGAAGGGTAGAGATTCTTCTGCCCTTGCAGATTTATATACTATCTGTCTCGGTGAAAACATAAAATTATTGCTAACTTTGGGTCCATGTTCAAGTCAGTTATTAGAATGTAATAAACAAAAATGAAATTCCATCTTTTTGAAGATAACATTCGTGTTATATCAAAGCCGTGTTATAATAATCGCAAATGTGGTACCATGTAATATCGAAACCCTGTTGTACAAATACCGTGTTATACGAGGGACGCCTGTACATAACTTTATTAAGCTTTAAATTTGATTTCATTTCCAAAGTAGGAGTTTTCTCGTAAAGAATCATTTAAACTGAAGCGTCGACAGAGTAGAAATACTTAAATCAAATAAATTTAATTGGTCGAAGTGGTCGTTACACCATACCGCTTCGCCCAATAGCATTCAGCCGCACGTTGAGCGTCGGGTACCTATGCTAAATTCTAAACGTTCTCCTTCTACTCTACGAATCTAATATCTAAACGAATTTAATTGGTGGAAAGGGTCGTTACACCATATCGCTTCGCCCAATAGTATTCAACCGCACTTCCAGCATCAGATATATATTAAATTCTAAACTTGTATTCTATACTTCTTTCTCGTACTTTTATTATGGCGGCCATCCGTGAAAGAATTGAATTTCTGGAGTACGCCGTTCATATACAAGACGAAATATTAAGATTAGAAGTAGAATTATATAATATTCGGCAGGTCGGAAGCGAAGAAATGGAAGAGGATATTGCAAGATTAGAAGACGAATTGAATAGCGTTCGAGAAATCGAGGAAATGGTCGATGAAATTATGGCCGAACTGTTTGGAAGGGAAGAAGACGTCAACGTGGGTCGAAGGTTTATGAATAGGAAGAGAGGCTGATAGGCTGAAAAAAAAAAGAAAAAAAAAGGTCCTTTTCAGGACCACACACATCTTTGAGAAAGGAATGCCTATGATTTGCCTATTAATTCAAACGGTTGTGTTGGACAACAATATTTCGTTATTTTACAGAATTTATCATTTTTTACCAGATCGAGAAATTAGCTTATTAATAATAATTTAATTAATAAGCTTATTAATTTTAATTATTATTTTTTCGTTTTGAAAGCTGTTAAAGATTTTTTTTTAATGGAAAAAAGTGTATTAGCTGTTTTGTTTAAAAGGTGCTGCTTTTTTTTTTTTTTTTAAAGATGAGTGAGGAATATTTTATTCCTAGAAATCAGCTTAAAATATTTAAAAAATATTTTTGAAATAATTTGCGATTTTAGCTATTTTTGAGAATATTGATCAGGTACTAGAAAGTAGTATGGGTATACGGGAAAATAGGCTCGTTTAGTTCTAGACAGAACTTCTTGTTAAGTTTTAGGGTTCTCGAGGGACTTGTAAATGTTTCTTTGAAAAGCAGGAAAATCACAATTTATCACCTATATCTGAAACGGAAAATAATGTTTTGCAAAAATCACGTCTGCTAAAAAGGCAAATATCTGTTTCTGGTTTTATCTTCAGAAAATGTAGTGGTAGCAGAATTGTAAGTGTGTAACATTTTCCTCCCTATATTTTCTACTTTAAAATTTGCTTAATATTCTGTTATAGCATTTTGCACATGATTTTTCTAAAAATTCCTATGATAAAAACAATTTGGGCGGGCATTTAACTGGAATGTTTGAAAAAGTACCTTTTTTTTTGGAACAACGGGGCATGCATGATTACTGTGTATATATTTTTTAATTATACCTCTTATAACGAACACTCGTTATAAAGACCTTTTTCTTTTCAACGGAGATGGTCGTTATATCGAGCGTCGACTGTATTAATTGTACTTTGAATTGAAAGCCTAATAAGAATGTATAGATCTTTTACAATTTTTTTGGGAAAAAAGTGACTAATCGAGTGAGAGCTCGCATTAAAGTGTTTTGCAACGAAATCTTACCGCAGTTATTCGCTAGCTTTGAAGGTGGGTAGAGTCACAATTATATTCTTTTTCTTATGTAAAACCTCTCAGACACAGGAAAATGTTTACAGGGTTTTCTAATACGCTTTCTTACTGCAATCAGCTGACATTTTATTCGAAAATGACATAGAAAACAAATGAAATGTGTATACGGAATTTGTACGTTGACACAGTTTTAACGACAAATTTATTCACACAGGAAGACATAACAGTAACAGAACTTAACAATAATCATTGTTCACTACGCAAAACTGCAAAAGGAGAGAAAAAATTTAAAAGTAAAAATAGTATTCATTGTAGGCGTGCAAAACCATTTTCTTGTGTAAACGAACACATTGTACCGCGATGTACTCTTAGACTCTTAGAAGTACATCGGAGGTATTGACTTGAATAAAACAGTACACATTGTGGTTATACTTTTTTTTAAATTCAGTTGTAACAGGAAAAAATATAAAGATCAAATGCACAAATAACGGTCCGAATTTCTAAAAGAAAAAAAAGTTGAGAAATAACTCTCTAGTTTCAATAACATAAATCTTAATGCCCCTTAACAATTGTTCAAACAGAACAAAACTTGTAACCTTCTCCACTTAGCGAAAATTAAATTCTCATAAGCGTTTCCCCGCCCCTCGCCATCGCTGCAGTTGAAATCTTTCTTATTTCCTATCTTAAGAATAAGTTTGATTGCAATCTTTTCTAATGTTAGAATGACTTATTGCCCTTCACTTACAGACCGCTACTGTTCAGTGACTGAGTAGGGCGCACAGAACGGTAAACTTTTGGGGGTCATGACCGTTGATTTAAATTTTCAGTGCCAATCCTACCGTGGTATTTTACGTGAATGCAAATACTACTGGAATTTCCCTTAACCATTCAAGAAGATAAAGTTGTTTAAGCTCATGATTTAGATAATAAAAGTTTGCAGCAACTTAACTAACCGCAAGGATAACTTAACCCAGTTGTATTGAACTTGAACTCAGAAAAAAGTAATGATATTTTAATAGTATGACAGGTTTTTAGGCCCCACTAAACGGTTACTTCTGATGCATAGTCTAACCTAACACACATCATGGGACCGTTTTCCAGTCATCTCTAAATTTGAATCTTTATTTGTCTTTTGAAATAAATTAAGTCCGGACAAACTTTGCACTCCCATTTACTAGAATGGCAATAAAGAGGAACTAAGTCCAAACAAGGTGCATTCCAGGGGTGGGTTTCAAGGAATATTGCCAACCCTAGTGCAAAAATACAAAGTCCTCTGATACTCCCACTCCATTCCATTCCCATGAAACGACACGCTAAAAATAAATATTCCATTAAATCGAAAATGGGGCTCGATTAATATGCCAAATTAACATCAATAAGCATTCATTTCTCAAACATGTGTGTGGTCCTGAAAAGGACCTTTTTTTTCCTCTTTTTTCATTCTATCAGCCTCTCTTTCTATTCATAAACCTTCGACCCACATCTTCTCTTCCATACAGTGCGTCGATAATTTCATCGACCATTTCCTCGATCCTTCGAGCTCTATTCAACTCGTCTTCTATTCGTTCAATTTCCGCATTCACGTCATCTTCCATCTCTCCGAATTCGTTTAAGCTGTATACGATCCGCCAAGAATTAAATAATTCTCGTTCTAATCTTTGTATTTCGTCCTGTATATAGACAGCAAACTCGAGAAATTCAACTCGCTCACGGATGTCGTCCATCGGAAAAGTACGAAAAGAAAGTGTAGAATAGAAGAAATCAAGTTTGGAATTTAATATATATCTGATGCTAAAGGTGCGGCTGAATGCTATTGGGCGGAGCAATATGGTGTAACGACCACTTCCACCAATTAAATTCGTTTAAGTGTTTCTACTCTGTCGACCTTCAGTTTAAGGGATTCTCTACGAGAAAGCTCGCATTTTAGAAATGACTTTGAATTGAAAGCCTAATAAGAATGTATAGATCTTTCACAATTTTCTTGGGAAAAAAGTGATAAAAAGCACTTAAAAAGAAGGGTACCACGCATTATTTGAGTGACTCTTAAGTAATTCGCTCGCATTAAAGTGTTTTGCAACGAAATCTAATCGCAGTTATTCACGAGCTTTGAAGGTGGGTAGAGTCACAATTATATTCTTTTTCTTATGTAGAACCTCTCAGACACAGGAAAATGTTCACAGGGTTTTCTAATACGCTTTCTTACTGCAATCGGCTGACATTTTATTCGAAAATGACATAGAAAACAAATGAAATGTGTATTCGGAATTTGTACGTTGACACAGTTTTAACGACAAATTTATTCACACAGGAAGACATAACAGTAACAGAACTTAACAATAATGATTGTTCACTACGCAAAACTGCAAAAGGAGAGAAAGAAATTAAAAGTAAAAATAGTATTTATTGTAGGCGTGCAAAACCATTTTCTTGTGTAAACGAACACATTGTACCGCGATGTACTCTTACACTCTTAGAAGTACATCGGAGGTATTGACTTGAATAAAACAGTACACATTGTGGTTATACTTTTTTGCAATTTCAGTTGTAACAGGAAAAAATATAAAGATCAAATACCCAAATAACGGTCCGAATTTCTAAAAGAAAAAAAAGTTGAGAAATAACTCTGTAGTTTCAATAACATAAATCTTAATGCCCCTTAACAATTGTTCAAACAGAACAAAACTTGAAACCTTCTCCACTTAGCGAAAATTAAATTCTCATAAGCGTTTCCCCGCCCCTCGCCATCGCTGCAGTTGAAATCTTTCTTATTTCCTAGCTTAAGAATAAGTTTGATTGCAATCTTTTCTAATGTCAGATGGACTTATTGCCCTTCACTTACAGACCGCTACTGTTCAGTGACTGAGAAGGGCGCACAGAACAGTGAACTTTTGGGGGTCATGACCGTTGATTTTAATTTTCAATGGCAATCCTACCGTGGTATTTTACGTGAATGCAAATACTACTGGAATTTCCCTTAACCATTCAAGAAGATAAAGTTGTTTAAGCTCATGATTTAGATAATAAAAGTTTGCAGCAACTTAACTAACCGTAAGGATAACTTAACCCAGTTGTATTGAACTTGAGAACTCTGAAAAAAGTAATGATATTTTAATAGTATGACAGGTTTTTAGGCCCCACTAAAACGTTACTTTTGATGCATATACTAACCTAACACACATCATGATTTTGAGTTTGTGTGTAGGTAGGGCTAACGTAAAATAAAATCCCCCCCCCTTTCCCCCAAAACCCAAGCCCGAAGTGCTGGGACTTTTTATCCCTTTTTGCTGGAAGGGTAAGAAGTAATCTGCAACAGGTTTAAACTTTTTTTTTTTTTTTTAGGATGTTTAGGTTTTTTCCCAAGAAAATTGTAAAAGACTTACACATTCTTATAAAGCTTTAAATTTAAAGTCATTTCTAAAATAGGAGCGTTCTCGTAAGGAATCCTTTAAACTGAAGCGTCGATAGAGTAGAAACCCCTAAACGAATTTAATTGGTAGAAGTGGTCGTTATACCATATTGCACCGCCCAATAGCATTCAGCCGCACCTTTAGCATCAGATATATATTACATTCCAAACTTGATTTCTACTATTCTACACTTTCTTCTCGTACTTTTCCGATGGACAACATCCGTGCGCGAGTTGAATTTCTGGAGTTTGCTGTCTATGTACAGGACGAAGTACAAAGATTAGAACGAGAATTATTTAATTTTCGGCGGATCGAATACAACTTAAGCGGAGAAAGGGAAAATGCCGTGAAAGCGGAAATTGCACGAATAGAAGACGAGTTGAATAGAGCTCGAAGGATCGAGGAAATGGTCGATGAAATTATTGACGCACTGTATGGAAGAGAAGAAAACGTCAACGTGGGTCAAAGGCTCGTGAATAGAAATAGAGGCTAATAGGTTGAACGTAAATTTAAAAAAAAAGGTCCTTTTCAGGACCACACACATCTTTGAGAGAGGAATGCTATTGCTAAATTCACTCTATGTTATATAATAATAATTCTTTATTTTACGGAGTTAATCACTTTTTACCCGATCGAGAAAAGGGTACGAAACTCTCTGGGTTAAGTAAGGATAACTTAACCCAGTTGTATTGAACTTGAGAACTCAGAAAAAAGTAATGATATTTTAATAGTATGACAGGTTTTTAGGCCCCACTAAAACGTTACTTTTGATGCATAGACTAACCTAACACACATCATGGGACCGTTTTCCAGTCATCTCTAAATTTGAATCTTTATTTGTCTTTTGAAATAAATTAAGTCCGGACAAACTTTGCACTCCCTTTTACTAGAATGGCAATAAAGAGGAACTAAGTCCAAACAAGGTGCATTCCAGGGGTGGGTTTCAAGGAATATTGCCAACCCTAGTGCAAAAATACAAAGTCCTCTGATACTCCCACTCCATTCCATTCCCATGAAACGACACGCTAAAAATAAATATTCCATTAAATCGAAAATGGGGCTCGATTAATATGCCAAATTAACATTAATAAGCATTCATTTCTCAAACATGTGTGTGGTCGTGAAAAGGACCTTTTTTTTCATTCTATCAGCCTCTCTTTCTATTCATAAACCTTCGACCCACATCTTCTCTTCCATACAGTGCGTCGATAATTTCATCGACCATTTCCTCGATCCTTCGAGCTCTATTCAACTCGTCTTCTATTCGTTCAATTTCCGCATTCACGTCATCTTCCATCTCTCCGAATTCGTTTAAGCTGTATACGATCCGCCAAGAATTAAATAATTCTCGTTCTAATCTTTGTATTTCGTCCTGTATATAGACAGCAAACTCGAGAAATTCAACTCGCTCACGGATGTCGTCCATCGGAAAAGTACGAAAAGAAAGTGTAGAATAGAAGAAATCAAGTTTGGAATTTAATATATATCTGATGCTAAAGGTGCGGCTGAATGCTATTGGGCGGAGCAATATGGTGTAACGACCACTTCCACCAATTAAATTCGTTTAAGTGTTTCTACTCTGTCGACCTTCAGTTTAAGGGATTCTTTACGAGAAAGCTCGCATTTTAGAAATGACTTTGAATTGAAAGCCTAATAAGAATGTATATATCTTTTACAATTTTCTTGGGAAAAAAGTGGTAAAAAACACTTAAAAAGAAGGGTACCACGCATTAATCGAGTGACTCTTAAGTAATCCGCTCGCATTAAAGTGTTTTGCAACGAAATCTAATCGCAGTTCTTCGCCAACTTTGAAGGTGGGTAGAGTCACAATTATATTCTTTTTCTTATGTAGAACCTCTCGGACACAGGAAAATGTTCACAGGGTTTTCTAATACGCTTTCTTACTGCAATCAACTGACATTTTATTCGAGAATGACATAGAAAACAAATGAAATGTGGATACGGAATTTGTACGTTGACACAGTTTTAACGACAAATTTATTCACACAGGAAGACATAACAGTAACAGAACTTAACAATAATGATTGTTCACTACGCAAAACTGCAAAAGGAGAGAAAGAATTTAAAAGTAAAAATAGTATTTATTGTAGGCGTGCAAAACCATTTTCTTGTGTAAACGAACACATTGTACCGCGATGTACTCTTAGACTCTTAGAAGTACATCGGAGGTATTGACTTGAATAAAACAGTACACATTGTGGTTATACTTTTTTGCAATTTCAGTTGTAACAAGAAAAAATATAAAGATCAAATGCACAAATAACGGTCCAAATTTCTAAAAGAAAAAAAAGTTGAGAAATAACTCTCTAGTTTCAATAACATAAATCTTAATGCCCCTTAACAATTGTTCAAACAGAACAAAACTTGTAACCTTCTCCACTTAGCGAAAATTAAATTCTCATAAGCGTTTCCCCGCCCCTCGCCATCGCTGCAGTTGAAATCTTTCTTATTTCCTATCTTAAGAATAAGTTTGATTGCAATCTTTTCTAATGTTAGATGGATTTATTGCCCTTCACTTACAGACCGCTACTGTTCAGTGACTGAGTAGGGCGCACAGAACGGTAAACTTTTGGGGGTCATGACCGTTGATTTAAATTTTCAGTGCCAATCCTACCGTGGTATTTTACGTGAATGCAAATACTACTGGAATTTCCCTTAACCTTTCAAGAAGATAAAGTTGTTTAAGCTCATGATTTAGATAATAAAAGTTTGCAGCAACTCAACTAACCGCAAGGATAACTTAACCCAGTTGTATTGAACTTGAGAACTCAGAAAAAAGTAATGATATTTTAATAGTATGACAGGTTTTTAGGCCCCACTAAACCGTTACTTCTGATGCATAGTCTAACCTAACACACATCATGGGACCGTTTTCCAGTCATCTCTAAATTTGAATCTTTATTTGTCTTTTGAAATAAATTAAGTCCGGACAAACTTTGCACTCCCATTTACTAGAATGGCAATAAAGAGGAACTAAGTCCAAACAAGGTGCATTCCAGGGCTGGGTTTCAAGGAATATTGCCAACCCTAGTGCAAAAATAAAAAGTCCTCTGATACTCCCACTCCATTCCATTCCCATGAAACGACACGCTAAAAATAAATATTCCATTAAATCGAAAATGGGGCTCGATTAATATGCCAAATTAACATTAATAAGCATTCATTTCTCAAACATGTGTGTGGTCCTGAAAAGGACCTTTTTTTTTTCTTTTTTTTCATTCTATCAGCCTCTCTTTCTATTCATAAACCTTCGACCCACATCTTCTCTTCCATACAGTGCGTCAATAATTTCATCGACCATTTCCTCGATCCTTCGAGCTCTATTCAACTCGTCTTCTATTCGTTCAATTTCCGCATTCAGGTCATCTTCCATTTCTCCGAGTTCGTTTAAGCTGTATACGATCCGCCAAGAATTAAATAATTCTCGTTCTAATCGTTGTATTTCGTCCTGTATATAGACAGCAAACTCGAGAAATTCAACTCGCTCACGGATGTCGTCCATCGGAAAAGTACGAAAAGAAAGTGTAGAAAAAAAGAAATCAAGTTTGGAATTTAATATATATCTGATGCTAAAGGTGCGGCTGAATGCTATTGGGCGGAGCAATATGGTGTAATGACCACTTCCACCAATTAAATTCGTTTAAGTGTTTCTACTCTGTTTAAGGGATTCTTTACGAGAAAGCTCGTATTTTAGAAATGACTTTGTATTGAAAGCCTAATAAGAATGTATAGATCTTTTACAATTTTCTTGGGAAAAAAGTGGTAAAAAACACTTAAAAAGAAGGGTACCACGCATTAATCGAGTGACTCTTAAGTAATCCGCTCGCATTAAAGTGTTTTGCAACGAAATCTAATCGCAGTTATTCGCTAGCTTTAAAGGTGGGTAGAGTCACAATTATATTCTTTTTCTGATGTAGAACCTCTCAGACACAGGAAAATGTTCACAGGGTTTTCTAATACGCTTTCGTACTGCAATCAGCTGACATTTTATTCGAAAGTGACATAGAAAACGAATGAAATGTGTATACGGAATTTGTACGTTGACGCAGTTTTAACGACAAATTTATTCACACAGGAAGACATAACAGTAACAGAACTTAACAATAATGATTGTTCACTACGCAAAACTGCAAAAGGAGAGAAAAAATTTAAAAGTAAAAATAGTATTAATTGTAGGCGTGCAAAACCATTTTCTTGTGTAAACGAACACATTGTACCGCGATGTGCTCTTAGACTCTTAGAAGTACATCGGAGTTATTGACTTGAATAAAACAATACACATTGTGGTTATACTTTTTTGCAATATCAGTTGTAACAGGAAAAAATATAAAGATCAAATGCACAAATAACGGTCCGAATTTCTAAAAGAAAAAAAAGTTGAGAAATAACTCTCTAGTTTCAATAACATGAATCTTGATGCCCTTTAACAATTGTTCAAACAGAACAAAACTTGTAACCTTCTCCACTTAGCGAAAATTAAATTCTCATAAGCGTTTCCCCGCCCCTCGCCATCGCTGCAGTTGAAATCTTTCTTATTTCCTATCTTGAGAATAAGTTTGATTGCAATCTTTTCTAATGTTAGATGGACTTACTGCCCTTCACTTACAGACCGCTACTGTTCAGTGACTGAGTAGGGCGCACAGAACGGTAAACTTTTGGGGGTCATGACCGTTGATTTAAATTTTCAGTGCCAATCCTACCGTGGTATTTTACGTAAATGCAAATACTACTGGAATTTCCCTTAACCATTCAAGAAGATAAAGTTGTTTAGGCTCATGATTCAGATAATAAAAGTTTGCAGCAACTCAACTAACCGTAAGGATAACTTAACCCAGTTGTATTGAACTTGAGAACTCAGAAAAAAGTAATGATATTTTAATAGTATGACAGGTTTTTAGGCCCCACTAAAACGTTACTTTTGATGCATGGACTAACCTAACACACATCATGGGACCGTTTTCCAGTCATCTCTAAATTTGAATCTTTATTTGTCTTTTGAAATAAATTAAGTCCGGACAAACTTTGCACTCCCTTTTACTAGAATGGCAATAAAGAGGAACTAAGTCCAAACAAGGTGCATTCCAGGGGTGGGTTTCAAGGATTATTGCCAACCCTAGTGCAAAAATACAAAGTCCTTTGATACTCCCACTCCATTCCATTCCCATGAAACGCCACGCTAAAAATAAATATTCCATTAAATCGAAAATGGGGCTCGATTAATATGTCAAATTAACATTAATAAGCATTCATTTCTCAAACATGTGTGTGGTCCTGAAAAGGACCTTTTTTTCATTCTATCAGCCTCTCTTTCTATTCATAAACCTTCGACCCACATCTTCTCTTCCATACAGTGCGTCGATAATTTCATTCACCATTTCCTCGATCCTTCGAGCTCTACTCAACTCGTCTTCTATTCGTTCAATTTCCGCATTCACGTCATCTTCCATTTCTCCGAATTCGTTTAAGCTGTATACGATCCGCCAAGAATTAAATAATTCTCGTTCTAATCTTTGTATTTCGTCCTGTACATAGACAGCAAACTCGAGAAATTCAACTCGCTCACGGATGTCGTCAATCGGAAAAGGACGAAAAAAAAGTGTAGAATAGAAGAAATCAAGTTTGGAATTTAATATATATGTGATGCTGAAAGTGCGGCTGAATGCTATTGGGCGGAGCAATATGGTGTAACGACCACTTCCACCAATTAAATTCGTTTAAGTGTTTCTACTCTGTCGACCTTCCGTTTAAGGGATTCTTTACGAGAAAGCTCGTATTTTAGAAACGACTTTGAATTGAAAGTCTAATAAGAATGTGTAGATCTTTTACAATTTTCTTGGGAAAAAAGTGGTAAAAAACACTTAAAAAGAAGGGTACCACGCATTAATCGAGTGACTCTTAAGTAATCCGCTCGCATTAAAGTGTTTTGCAACGAAATCTAATCGCAGTTCTTCGCCAGCTTTGAAGGTGGGTAGAGTCACAATTATATTCTTTTTCTGATGTAAAACCTCTCAGACACAGGAAAATGTTCACAGGGTTTTCTAATGCGCTTTCTTACTGCAATCAACTGACATTTTATTCGAGAATGACATAGAAAACAAATGAAATGTGGATACGGAATTTGTACGTTGACACAGTTCTAACGACAAATTTATTCACACAGGAAGACATAACAGTAACAGAAATTAACAATAATGATTGTTCACTACGCAAAACTGCAAAAGGAGAGAAAGAATTTAAAAGTAAAAATAGTATTTATTGTAGGCGTGCAAAACCATTTTCTTGTGTAAACGAACACATTGTACCGCGATGTACTCTTAGACTCTTAGAAGTACATCGGAGGTATTGACTTGAATAAAACAGTACACATTGTGGTTATACTTTTTTGCAATTTCAGTTGTAACAGGAAAAAATATAAAGATCAAATGCACAAATAACGGTCCGAATTTCTAAAAGAAAAAAAATTGTGAGAAATAACTCTCTAGTTTCAGTAACATGAATCTTAATGCCCCTTAACAATTGTTCAAACAGAACAAAACTTGTAACCTTCTCCACTTAGCGAAAATTAAATTCTCATAAGCGTTTCCCCGCCCCTCGCCATCGCTGCAGTTGAAATCTTTCTTATTTATTATCTTAGGAATAAGTTTGATTGCAATCTTTTCTAATGCTAGATGGACTTATTGCCCTTTACTTACAGACCGCTACTGTTCAGTGACTGAGTAGGGCGCACAGAAGAGTAAACTTTTGGGGGTCATGACCGTTGATTTTAATTTACAGTGCCAATCCTACCGTGGTATTTTACGTGAATGCAAATACTACTGGAATTTCCCTTAACCATTCAAGAAGATAAAGTTGTTTAAGCTCATGATTTAGATAATAAAAGTTTGCAGCAACTTAACTAACCGTAAGGATAACTTAACCCAGTTGTATTGAACTTGAGAACTCAGAAAATAGTAATGATATTTTAATAGTATGACAGGTTTTTAGGCCCCACTAAAACGTTACTTTTGATGCATAGACTAACCTAACACACATCATGGGACCGTTTACCAGTCATCTCTAAATTTGAATCTTTATTCGTCTTTTGAAATAAATTAAGTCCGGACAAACTTTGCACTCCCTTTTACTAGAATGGCAATAAAGAGGAACTAAGTCCAAACAAGGTGCATTCCAGGGGTGGGTTTCAAGGAATATTGCCAACCCTAGTGCAAAAATACAAAGTCCTCTGATACTCCCACTCCATTCCATTCCCATGAAACGACATGCTAAAAATAAATATTCCATTAAACCGAAAATGGGACTCGATCAATATGCCAAATTAACATTAATAAGCATTCATTTCTCAAACATGTGTGTGGTCCTGAAAAGGACCTTTTTTTTTCTTTTTTTTCATTCTATCAGCCTCTCTTTCTATTCATAAACCTTCGAACCACATCTTCTCTTCTATACAGTGCGTCGATAATTTCATCGACCATTTCCTCGATCCTTCGAGCTCTATTCAACTCGCCTTCTATTCTTTCAATTTCCGCACTCAAGTCATCTTCCATTTCTCCGAGTTCGTTTAAGCTGTATACGATCCGCCAAGAATTAAATAATTTACGTTCTAATCTTTGTATTTCGTCCTGTACATAGACAGCAAACTCGAGAAATTCAACTCGCTCACGGATGTCGTCCATCGGAAAAGTACGAAAAGAAATTTAGAATAGAAGAAATCAAGTTTGGAATTTAATATATATCTGATGCTAAAAGTGCGGCTGAATGCTATTGGGCGGAGCAATATGGTGTAACGACCACTTCCACCAATTAAATTCGTTTAAGTGTTTCTAGTCTGTCGACCTTCAGTTTAAGGGATTCTTTACGAGAAAGCTCGTATTTTAGAAACGACTTTGAATTGAAAGCCTAATAAGAATGTGTAGATCTTTTACAATTTTCTTGGGAAAAAAGTGGTAAAAAACACTTAAAAAGAAGGGTACCACGCATTAATCGAGTGACTCTTAAGTAATCCGCTCGCATTAAAGTGTTTTGCAACGAAATCTAATCGCAGTTCTTCGCCAGCTTTGAAGGTGGGTAGAGTCACAATTATATTCTTTTTCTGATGTAAAACCTCTCAGACACAGGAAAATGTTCACAGGGTTTTCTAATGCGCTTTCTTACTGCAATCAACTGACATTTTATTCGAGAATGACATAGAAAACAAATGAAATGTGGATACGGAATTTGTACGTTGACACAGTTTTAACGACAAATTTATTCACACAGGAAGACATAACAGTAACAGAACTTAACAATAATGATTGTTCACTACGCAAAACTGCAAAAGGAGAGAAAGAATTTAAAAGTAAAAGTAGTATTTATTGTAGGCGTGCAAAACCATTTTCTTGTGTAAACGAACACATTGTACCGCGATGTACTCTTGGAAGTACATCGGAGGTATTGACTTGAATAAAACAGTACACATTGTGGTTATACTTTTTTGCAATTTCAGTTGTAACAGGAAAAAATATAAAGATCAAATGCCCAAATAACGGTCCGAATTTCTAAAAGAAAAAAAAAGTTGAGTAATAACTCTCTAGATTCAATAACATGAATCTTAATGCCCCTTAACAATTGTTCAAACAGAACAAAACTTGTAACCTTCTCCACTTAGCAAAAATTAAATTCTCATAAGCGTTTCCCCGCCCCTCGCCATCGCTGCAGTTAAAATCTTTCTTATTTCCTATCTTAAGAATAAGTTTGATTGCAATCTTTTCTAATGTTAGATGGACTTATTGCCCTTCACTTACAGACCGCTACTGTTCAGTGACTGAGAAGGGCGCACAGAACAGTAAACTTTTGGGGGTCATGACCGTTGATTTTAATTTTCAGTGCCAATCCTACCGTGGTATTTTACGTCAATGCAAATACTACTGGAATTTCCCTTAACCATTCAAGAAGATAAAGTTGTTTAAGCTCATGATTTAGATAATAAAAGTTTGCAGCAACTTAACTAACCGTAAGGATAACTTAACCCAGTTGTATTGAACTTGAGAACTCAGAAAAAAGTAATGATATTTTAATAGTATGACAGGTTTTTAGGCCCCACTAAAACGTTACTTTTGATGCATAGACTAACCTAACACACATCATGGGACCGTTTTCCAGTCATCTCAAAATTTGAATCTTTATTTGTCTTTTGAAATAAATTAAGTCCGGACAAACTTTGCACTCCCTTTTACTAGAATGGCAATAAAGAGGAACTAAGTCCAAACAAGGTGCATTCCAGGGGTGGGTTTCAAGGAATATTGCCAACCCTAGTGCAAAAATACAAAGTCCTCTGATACTCCCACTCCATTCCATTCCCATGAAACGACACGCTAAAAATAAATATTCCATTAAATCGAAAATGGGGCTCGATTAATATGCCAAATTAACATCAATAAGCATTCATTTCTCAAACATGTGTGTTAGGGTGATGCTTAAAAATGAACATTGTAAATTATCATCGCTCACCCCTTAAAATTGTTCTTTGACCCAAAATAAATCAGCAGAATTTTTTTCAAAGTTATAAAAAAATATTTAGGGGGCGCTACCACGTTTTAAAAAATCGAATAAATAAACAATTTAAAAAAAAACCCTGAAATTATTAACGCATTGCAAATGCTACTATTTTGGATGAAGATTTGCTTTTTATGTCTTTTAAGCTATTTGGCTGTGTATACAATCGACATATAACCTCTACTTGACTGTCTGTCCAGCAGTGTGTGGACTGTGTAGCCTGTCTGTCTGAGCTTGCTTTGCTTGTTGCAACGCGCTCGCTAGCCCCTCCCTCTTCCCACGCCATTCATTCTGCACTCCAGTCTCACTCATATCAGTTGTGTATTGAGTATCCTGTTTCAATTGTGAAAAATCTGTATTGTGAAAAATCTTGCACCAGAAATCGTTGAGTTTTCAAAGGATCAGCTGAAACAATACCAACCCCGAGATGACTACAGAGAGCTTCTTGAGCTCAGTATAATTTTTCTAGGAGATGTTCCAGAGAAGGGAGTATCCTTTAAAGCGCCTGGAGGAATGCATAGAGCTAGATGGATGGCAAAGGCTATTTATTCGTTGAAAATTTATCTCTTCAGAGGCCAGTTCAACATTACTAAGCGAGAAGAGCATGGAATCAGGGATATATGTATTTTCACAGTTGTGATATATATAAAGAATTGGTTTCAATCAGCTGTAGCCAACTACGCTCCTCTAAATGATCTCAATCTTTTGAAAGATTTGGTAAACTACAAAACAGTGAACGAAATCTTTGCTGACAAGGCGTTGAAGAAAATAAAGAATCATCTCTGGTATCTGTCTGAAACACTGGTTGGCCTAGCTTTTTTTGATGAACGTGTCTCAGATGAAACCAAAACTCAAATGGTGAGTGCTTTACAAAATGATGGACAGAAACATTTGAAAAAAAGAACTACCGTTGACCTAGAAGTCATATCTACAAAACGTTTGGACAACTTTGTCACGTCCAACACCATGGACTTTTTCAGAACTCTTGAACTTGATACAACTTTTTTAAGAAATCCAGTTCAAACATGGAAACAAGATGAAGTCTTCAAGAAGAATAAGGCTACTGTTAAGTCTTTAAGAGTTGTGAACGACATTGCTGAGCGGGGAGTAGCTCTCATCGAAGAGTTCAACAAACTTATTACTGCTCAGGAAGAACAGAAACAGTTCCTGTTACTTGTAGTGAAAAATTTCAGGAAGCAATTTCCAGACAGAAACAAACAAACATTGATTAAAATGTAGTTTCAAAGCTGTGTTTTTGAAAGTATCATAAACATTAAGGGGTCTAAGGACCTTTAACCTTCAAAATTTTCGATTTTCTGGAAAAAATATATGTTATACATAATTTGATTCTGAACAATTTGATACCTTATTTTTTACCATACGCCAAAAACTTTTCAAGTTATCGTAAAATTCCGTAAACTTTCCCCATAGAGATTTATGCTAATAGCAGCTGTTTAAGCCTCTTTTTCTCAGGTATCGGTTTCTTCGGTTTTCTCGTTTTGCGCGCATGATATCTCAGAAAGTTTCTTATATATTTCCGTAAAACCTTTTATACATGTTTTTCTGGTATATATTTATGTTCTGAACCTAAATTTTAACTAAAAATGAAAGGTAATATTAAAAAAAATATATTTTTTGCCCAAAATTTTGGAAATTTTTGATTATGACTTGTAAAATTTTAAAAAATAAATAAATAATTTAAAAAAAAATTAAACAAATTTAGGTTCAGGTCATAAATATAAACCAGACAAACAAGTATGAAAAGTTTTACGGAAATATATAAGAAACTTTCTGAGATATTATGCGCGCAAAACGAGAAAACCGAAGAAACCGGCACCTGAGAAAAAGAGGCTTAAACAGCTGCTGTTAACATAAACTTCTATGGGGAAAGTTTACGCATTTTTACGATAACTTGGAAAGTTTTTGGTGTATGTTAATAAATAAGGTATCAAGTTGTTCTGAATTAAAATATGCATAACCTATATTTTTTCCAGAAAGTCGAAAATTTTGAAGGTTAAGGGTCCTTAGACCCCTTAAACAATCAAATAATTTAGCATGTAAGAATTATCTAAGTCTTACTGAATTTCGTCAAAGGTTGAATGAGAACAAATGTTATTGTTAATGGTATATTGTATATGTTATGTTAATGTATATTATTGTTGTCATACTTATCTATTATCTATGTAATACTATTTTCACATGTATTTTAAACCTAATTTTGATGAAAAGTTAACATGTCAAGATTATTATGTTTAAAATAATAAAGGAAGTTGAAATCCAGTTTTGAGGTTTTTTTTTGGAAACCCCAAAAGTTTAACCAATGGTAGCAACCCCTAAATATTGATCAAAAATTCTGAAAAAAATTACACATTCTTCCTTAGGTACAAAGACTAAAATAAGGGGGTGAGCCAAAAGAAATCTGACAAAAAATTTTTATGGTAATGATAAGCATCACCCTAATGTGTGTGGTCCTGAAAAGGACCTTTTTTTTCCTTTTTTTTCATTCTATCAGCCTCTCTTTCTATTCATAAACCTTCGACCCACATCTTCTCTTCCATACAGTGCGTCGATAATTTCATCGACCATTTCCTCCATCCTTCGAGCTCTATTCAACTCGTCTTCTATTCGTTCAATTTCCGCATTCACGTCATCTTCCATCTCTCCGAATTCGTTTAAGCTGTATACGATCCGCCAAGAATTAAATAATTCTAGTTCTAATCTTTGTATTTCGTCCTGTATATAGACAGCAAACTCGAGAAATTCAACTCGCTCACGGATGTCGTCCATCAGAAAAGTACGAAAAGAAAGTGTTGAATAGGAGAAATCAAGTTTGGAATTTAATATATATCTGATGCTAAAGGTGCCGCTGAATGCTATTGGGCGGAGCAATATGGTGTAACGACCACTTCCACCAATTAAATTCGTTTAAGTGTTTCTACTCTGTCGACCTTCAGTTTAAGGGATTCTTTACGAGAAAGCTCGTATTTTAGAAACGACTTTGAATTGAAAGCCTAATAAAAATGTATAGATCTTTTACAATTTTCTTGGGAAAAAAGTGGTAAAAAACACTTAAAAAGAAGGGTACCACGCATTAATCGAGTGACTCTTAAGTAATCCGCTCGCATTAAAGTGTTTTGCGACGAAATCTAATCGCAGTTATTCGCCAGCTTTGATAGTATTAATTGTCGGCGTGCAAAACCATTTTTTTGTGTAAACGAACACATTGTACCACGATTGTACTCTTAGAAGTACATCGAAGGTAATGATTTGAATAAAAAAGAGTAAAACAGTACAGTGCGGTTATATTTTTTTTAATTTCAGTTGTAACAGGAAAAAATTTAAAGATCAAATCAGAAATAACGGTCTGAATTTATAAAAGAAAAAAAAGTTAAGAAATACTTCTTTAGTTTAAAAAACACGATTTTTATTGCCCCTTAATAATTGTTCAAACTGAACAAAACTTGCAACCTTCTCCACTTAGCGAAGCTAGACGTCTCGGAGTTATAGCCCTTGATTACCAATCCTACCATGGTATTTTATATGAATGTAATTGCTACTGGAACTTCCCCTAACCGTATGAGAAGACAAATAGGGTCAAACTGAGTGACAGGGTAATAAGGTTTTTCTCAAGGCTTGAGGTGTATTTCGTTACGCGATTTTGAACTTGAGAAATAAAAAAACGTGATAACTCGAAATAAATTGGAAGAGTGCTAGCTGTTTGAATGTTTCATAAAACATAACAATTCGATCAAAAAACTGACATATCGTAATTACACTTTTTTCCTCCTGTTTGTTGAATTCATTTTCGAGAATTTACTGTTTTGTTCTAGTTAATACTGCCGTTTTGAAAGAGAACGGTTTTGAAATGAATTACTTTCCCAACAAACAGAGCTCCAACCGTCGTTTAATCGAGACTGGGTTGTCTCTTAAGAATTTTATTTCGAAGGGAATGGGGGTACGAGATGCCTTACAACTAACTGCATTACCGTACTAGGGTTGGCAATATTATTAACTGCCCACTTCGCCGCGTCGAAAGCGTCATTGCCGCTCTGGTATCAGGAGCGTTCGAATATGCACTCCCCATAATCGTTAGTTAAAAAGTATACCAAGTTAACAAAAAGATGGAAGACAGTCCAGCGAACAACTTCCTTTCACTCTTCCCTTTGAACCTAAGTTCTAACTGGAAAAAATGTTACACATACTTTCAATAATACATATGTTTAGACTGAATGAAGCAAACCTTCAGACTGCAAGTTAGAGCAAGAGACCATTAGTTTAGCCTGATTTATTCGCTGGCATGTTTAGGGAAAGTTCCAACTGTGCTTACGTTTAAATTTAGATAAAATGAAAAGCTCTCTGCGAAAAAGGAAACTTAACTGGAAAACTTTCTGAAAATAACTAGTTTGCCTAATTCACCCTTAATTTATATTAAAACATGAAAATGACGGAAAAATGCATTAAAATCATTTAAAAGATTTTTTGCAATATAGTTTTTAGCTCATATAGTTTTCGCTAACTTTTCTTCGCCAACTGAAGTTTTGTTTAAAATTGCTACATATTTGTATAAAATTAAGTATTTCTGCAAAAATAAATTCCGTATTTTGCTACATATTGTTTGTTATAGGTTAAAATTGATGAGGTTCGGATTACACGCTGCCGCGAATCTGCGCTCCTTTAATTCCTCCAATTAACGCCAACACTTTCAAACTCAATTTACAGCAGGATTCACCAATGGAGACCATTTCGTAGTCTGTAAAGTTGTTTATTTTACATAGCCTGATTTTCCTCTTACGCAATGCTGGCTGTGTAAAATAAAAAACCATACAGCCATAGTAGAACAAGTTTACATTAGCAACCGTTCACTCCTTTGTCATAAAGCAATTAGCGTACTACATCCAGTATCCTTTAGATTAATTTTGCACAAGATTCGGAAGAAACAAAGTTGCTTTAGCGTCTCCCGGTAGCGCCCATATCCTACACACATACACACACAAGCCTGCACACTGACACACACACACTCGTGATTGCGAAAAACATAATTTGAATTCAAAATTCAAATTAATTTATTTTATTTTAACCAACGTCAGTAGTTCTAAAAAGAATTCTGCAGAGCCAAAAATTTTCTGCCGTTCGCCTATATTATGCAAGAATGTTTTTTATGAATAACCTCATAAAAAACCCATACTGGAATTGGTAATAAGAATCAAATCAAGGTCCATCGCTGAGTGATCGACTTTGGCACTAGCGGTTTTTGAGTTTGGGGCAATAAATCGTTTAAACGTTACAAAGGATTGTTACTAAAGTAATATGTCCAACATAGTAAAAGCATTCCTCTATCAGTCATGTTGTTGGCCCTGAAAAGGGCCTTTTTTTTTATAATTTTATTCTTAATCTTTCTTCTCGGAATGATTAGCCACGAGCTCTGGCATTTGAGATTTCCCGATGGTCGTTGTGCCAGAAGTCTTCTTCCATTTCGTTCAACATTTCTACCTGCTGCCGAAGATGAATGTATTCCCGGTCCAATCTTTCGATTGTCTCTTTCATATGTCTGACGAACTCCCGAAATTTGCTTTCTTCGCGAATGGCGTCCATTTCAATCGTACGAGAAAGAAGGAGGAATTAATATAAAAAAAACAACAGGTATACCTACATTTATATACACAGAGAGAGTGCTTAAATTTCAAGTGATTGCCATTGGTCAAAGAGATACGGTTCAGCAACTATTTCGACCAATCAGATTGGAGCAAGCATTTCTGCACGATCGACACTGAAGTTCATACTACTTTTTAGTAACAAGTTCGTGTCATTTACAGTTGAGAAACTTCACGTAAAAATCTATTATTGAGTTATTTACGCGAAAGTAAATAATTTGGCTAATAAAACCTTCTGAAATAATAATAAAAACGCACAATCGGCATCATTAAAGAGAAGATTAAATAATTCATAAAAGAGTACATACACATAACAAAAGTATGGGTGATAAGCGATTTAAATCCTTAAATAAGCACACTCATCGCTCTTTAGGACGGAAAAAAAACATATTATTTTCAAAATCACACAAAAATGCGCATAAAAAGTTTTTTAACATAATTTCTTTTGATAAAAAAAACTTGGAACGTAAATAAAAAGGCATTTCGGGAAGCCAAAACACTATGAGATTTTTCCAAAATACTTTTAAACTCTCTATTCTAGAGGATCCCAAACATCAGACTTTCGCGGACATCCTCAAAAAACTTACGCCCCCCCCCCCCCCGAAAAAACTGACTTGACACAGTTAAATCTTTTTTTTCTAATATATGTTTACGCTTTTTTTCCCTAATAATTTCAATGCTTACTTTATCAAAACCAATTTGCGAGCTTTTTGACACGGTGAGGTTACGGCACCAGTAACAGACATGCTTAGGACATCGCTCCCGGGTTAACTCCATTTTCTAAGCCTACCAATGTAAATAGACTTTTTAAACTACGTTTCTGTCATGAAACGACATCTCATCTAACGTTTGACCGCTTCTGGATCCTCTGAGCTAGTTCTATTTTTATTTCCTCCATTTCGAAAAAAAGTCCGACCCCCCAGGAACACCGAACAATCTGATGACACCCAGTAACAGACAGGATGAGGAGGGGATGGCTAATGGACAGAATTCCCCTTTTCTCTTCAAAATATTCAAAAGTTCTTCATTTTTAGAACTAAAGCCTTAGTAAATGCAAGTGAACATGAAACACCGGCAGAACTCGTGGTGTCTGTTCATAACCTTCCAACACTGCCTCGTCAATACCAACTGGCTCATAAAATTCACCTTGCCAACACTAGATCGTCGCACTTTTTGTTCATGGTCCACAGAAACATCCGTTTTTCCCGCCTAAAATTCTCATTATTGAAATCCAAACTTATGACTACCTGTTACTGGAGTCGTTACCTTATTCCTGTCGCAACTCATATTATGATTATTCTCTAGCACCAGGTACTGAGGGTGATCCGTATTCGACTACTTGACGTACGCATTTCTCGATCTGGTAAAAAATGATAAATTCTGTAAAATAACGAAATATTGCTGTCTAACACAACTGATACCGTTTGAATTAGTCATAGGCATTCCTTTCTGAAAAATGTGTGTGGTCCTGAAAAGGACCTTTTTTTTCCACTTTCAACCTATCAGCCTCTATTTCTATTTATAAGCCTTCGACCCACGTAGACGTTTTCATCCCTTCCAAAAAGTTCGGCCATAATTTCATCGACCATTTCCTCAATCTCTCGAACGCTATTCAATTCGTCTTCTATTCTTGCAATCTCCTCTTCCACATCTAGTTCCGTTTCTTCGCGTTCGATCTGCAGAATACTAAATAATTCTCGTTCTAACCTTAATATTTCGTCTTGTATATGGATGGCATACTCCAGAAATTCAATTCTTTCACGGATGGCCGCCATAATAAAAGTACGAGGAGGAAGTATAGAATACAAGTTTAGAATTTAATATATATCTGATGCTGGAAGTGCGGTCGAATACTATTGGGCGAAGCGATATGGTGTAACAACCCTTTCTTCCAATTAAATTCGTTTAGATATTAGATTCGTAGAGTAGAAGGAGAACTTCGTTTAGAATTTAGCATATGTATCCGATGCTCAACGTGCGGCTGAATGCTATTGGGCGAAGCGATACGGTGTAACGACCACTTCGACCAATTAAATTTATTTAAGTGTTTCTACTCCGTCGACGCTTTAGTTTAAATGATTCTTTACGAGAAAACTCGTACTTTGAAATAAATTAAATTTAAAGCTTAATAAAGTTATGTACAGGCGTCCCTCGTATAACACGGTATTTGTACAATAGGGTTTCGATATTACATGGTACCACATTTGCGATTATTATAACACGGTTTTGATATAACAGGAATGTTATCTTCAAAAAGATGGATTTTCGTTTTTGTTTAATTCATTCTAATAACTGATTTGATCATAAGCAAAGGTATGTTTTCACCGAGACAGAATGTATATAGATTTGCAAAGGCAGAAGAATCTCTACCCTTCATACTACTTGGATATTTCAGTACTTATAAGAACTGCAGGTTACTACACAGAACTGGCAGTTGTTTTCGATTCTATTAGAGAGAAACATTTTCATGCAAAAACTGAAACTCATTCGGTTATTTTCCTTTTGTCAACAGCAGATAAAAGTCTTTTTAATAATAACCTGAACTTTATTTTACACGGTACGCATCCTTTGATTCACATTATTTCCAAGTTTCGTATAACACGGTTTCGATACAACACGATACGTATTGGTATGATTCCTACTATGGTGACTGAATATTGACCGAAGGGATTTGTTTCAACGAACACTTTGACAAATTAAATTCTCATAAGCGTTTCCCCGCCCCTCGCCATCGCTGCAGTTGAAATCTTTCTTTATTCTTGATTTCCTATCTTAAGAATAAGTTTGATTGCAATCTTTTGTAATGTTTGGTTCACTTATTGCCCTTCACTTAGAGACCGCAACTGTTCAATGACTGAGTAGGGCGAACAGAACACGAAACTTTTGGGAGTCATGACCCTAGATTGTAATTTTCAATGCCAATCCTACCGTGGTATTTTACGTGAATGCAAATACTACTGGAATTTCCCTTAACCATTCAAGAAGATAAAGTTGTTTAAGCTCATGATTTAGATAATAAAAGTTTGCAGCAACTTAACTAACCGTGAAGATAACTTAACCCAGTTGTATTGAACTTGAGAACTCAGAAAATAGTAGTAATATTTTAATAGTTTGAGTTTTTTTGGCCTCACTAAAACGTTACTTTTGATGCATAGACTAACCTAACACACATCATGGGACCGTTTTCCAGTCATCTCTAAATTTGAATCTTTATTTGTCTTTCGAAATAAATTAAGTCCGGACAAACTTTGCACTCCCCTTTTACTAGAATGGCAATAAAGAGGAACTAAGTCCAAACAAGGTGCATTCCAGGGGTGGGTTTCAAGGAATATTGCCAACCCTAGTGCAAAAATAAAGTCCTCTGATACTCCCACTCCATTCCATTCCCATGAAACGACACGCTAAAAATAAATATTCCATTAAATCGAAAATGGGGCTTGATTAATATGCCAAATTAACATCAATAAGCATTCATTTTTCAAACATGTGTGTGGTCCTGAAAAGGACCTTTTTTTTTCCTTTTTTTTCATTCTATCAGCCTCTCTTTCTATTCATAAACCTTCGACCCACATCTTCTCTTCCATACAGTGCGTCGATAATTTCATCGACCATTTCCTCGATCCTTCGAGCTCTATTCAACTCGTCTTCTATTCGTTCAATTTCTGCATTCACATCATCTTCCATCTCTCCGAATTCGTTTAAGCTGTATACAATCCGCCAAGAATTAAATAATTCTCGTTCTAATCTTTGTATTTCGTCCTGTATATAGACAGCAAACTCGAGAAATTCAACTCGCTCACGGATGTCGTCCATCGGAAAAGTACGAAAAGAAAGTGTAGAATAGAAGAAATCAAGTTTAAAATTTAATATATATCTGATGCTAAAGGTGCGGCTGAATGCTATTGGGCAGAGCAATATGGTGTAACGACCACTTCCACCAATTAAATTCGTTTAAGTGTTTCTACTCTGTCGACCTTCAGTGTAAGGGATTCTTTACGAGAAAGCTCGCATTTTAGAAATGACTTTGAATTGAAAGCCTATTAAGAATGTATAGATCTTTTACAATTTTCTTGGGAAAAAAGTGGTAAAAAACACTTAAAAAGAAGGGTACCACGCATTAATCGAGTGACTCTTAAGTAATCCGCTCTCATTAAAGTGTTTTGCAACGAAATCTAATCGCAGTTATTAGCTAGCTTTGAAGGTGGGTAGAGTCACAATTATATTCTTTTTCTTATGTAAAACCTCTCAGACACAGGAAAATGTTCACAGGGTTTTCAAATACGCTTTCTTACTGCAATCAGCCGACATTTTATTCGAAAACCCCATAGAAAACAAATGAAATGTGTATACGGAATTTGTACGTTGACACAGTTTTAACGAAAAATTTATTCACACAGGAAGACATAACAGTAACAGAACTTAACAATAATGATTGTTCACTACGCAAAACTGCAAAAGGAGAGAAAAAATTTAAAAGTAAAAATAGTATTAATTGTAGGCGTGCAAAACCATTTTCTTGTGTAAACGAACACATTGTACCGCGATGTACTCTTAGAAGTACATCGGAGGTATTGACTTGAATAAAACAGTACACATTGTGGTTATACTTTTTTGCAATTTCAGTTGTAACAGGAAAAAACATAGAGATCAAATGCACAAATAACGGTCCGAATTTCTAAAAGAAAAAAAAGTTGAGTAAAAACTCTCTAGTTTCAATAACATGAATCTTAATGCCCCTTAACAATTGTTCAAACAGAACAAAACTTGTAACCTTCTCCACTTAGCGAAAATTAAATTCTCATAAGCGTTTCCCCGCCCCTCGCCATCGCTGCAGTTGAAATCTTTCTTATTTCCTATCTTAAGAATAAGTTTGATTGCAATCTTTTCTAATGTTAGATGGACTTATTGCCCTTCACTTACAGACCGCTACTGTTCAGTGACTGGGTAGGGTGCACAGAACAGTAAACTTTTGAGGGTCATGACCGTTGATTTAAATTTTCAATGCCAATCCTACCGTGATATTTTACGTGAATGCAAATACTACTGGAATTTCCCTTAACCATTCAAGAACATAAAGTTGTTTGAGCTCATGATTTGGATAATAAAAGTTTGCAGCAACTTAACTAACCGTAAGGATAACTTAACCGAGTTGTATTGAACTTGAGAACTCAGAAAAAAGTAATGATATTTTAATAGTATGACAGGTTTTTAGGCCCCACTAAAACGTTACTTTTGATGCATAGACTAACCTAACACACATCATGGGACCGTTTTCCAGTCATCTCTAAATTTGAATCTTTATTTGTCTTTTGAAATAAATTAAGTCCGGACAAATAAGTTAGGCATCTTTTCCCCCCATTCCATTTAAGAAATAGCGAAACTGCTACATGTTGCGACCCTACTTGTGTAGTTGTTCCCGTACGATTTTTAATAATTAAAATCCTCAGACACTATAAAATTTCAACTCCTATGAAAAATTAACACACTTAAACTAGGCAAACTGTTTTATTCACAAGCTTCAAAGATTCATTTCTACTAGTAAAATTGTTGTGGAAATTTGGTAAAAACCTTTTAATTCCCAATTTAATTTCAAGTAGAATTTTACTTCCATAACTCAAAATAAAAATGGAAGAAATAAAAACCAGACCTTTGCTCTGAAAACTATGCATAACAAGGAATAAATAAATTTAAAAGAAAAAAAAGCGTAAACACGTATTAGAAAAAAAAACACATTTAACTGTGTCAAGTCATTTGGGGGGGGGGAGTGTCGTATGATTTTTGGAGGGGGGCCACGAAAGACTGAAGCTTGGGATTTTCTGGAATAGAGGGTTTAAAAGTATTTTGGAAAAATCTCATAACAATTTAGCTTCCCGAAATACATTTTTATTTACGTTCCAAGTTTTTTCTAAAAGAAATTATGTTAAAATTTGTTTTATGTTATACATAAATTCGTGTGTTGATTTTGAGAACTAAAAAGTACTTCTAACTTTACTTCACAGTGGTAAATTCGCAATATCGGGCACGGCATTTTACGCAAATCCGTTTACTTCGAAAAGCACTTTCTTTCAACCTTGCTCTTGTGCTCTTTCATTATTCGTATATTCTTTTGTATTTTACTTTTACGTTTTTGCGTCAGAATAAATTAAAATCACTTCTTTTAATTTTTTTCCCCTTCATTTTCTTATACAATTTCAGACGATTAAAATAAGAAAGCATTTTAAAATTTTCAGAATAACGTTTGTTGCTAAGGTTTGATAATTTCATGTACCTTAATCAACCCTTGGAATACTTAAATTAACTTACTTAAATTAATAATTATATCTGAGTGCCAAAAGCCGAAGAGAAAGTAGTTCTTATAAAATTCATTTTAAAACTGGCAAAGACTTAAGATTAGATAGCGTAATCTAATACGGATTATTAAATCCTCGTTTATATGGAATTTTCTTTTATTTAATAACTAAAATTGTTTAATTAAACAAAAACTGTACAGTACCAACTTTTACTATGTGAAATTTTCAAAGTTCGGAGCAACGCTTCTACGATTTTAATTGGCGGAAGTGGTAAACTATATCGCTTCGTCCAATGCCCAGTCATCTTAACATCGTTGATGACATGCTATCTCCCAATGGCACTTTTAGCGTGAAATATATATGAAATTGTAAGCGTGGCTTCTGCTATTCTGCATTTCCTTCCCTCCCCCTACTGTTCTGATGGATGCCATCCGAGAACGAGTTGAAATCCTGGAGTTTGCCGTTCATATGCAAGAAGAATTGATGAGATTACAACAGGAACTCAATAATATTCGGCAGATGGACCGTATGGCGAACGAATTGGAAGATACGGAAGAAGATCAGGCTGAAGAAGATATCGAAAGAATGGAAGATGAGTTGAACAACATTCAAATGATCGAGGAATTGATCGACGAAATTGCAGCCGAACTGGATGAAGAAGAAGAAAGTTTCTGTGCCTATCATTTTGCTGATTACTTCAATATGAACACTCGAGGTGAATGAAATAGAAATGCAACCTCATACATTTTTTTAAAAAAAAGGTCCTTTTCAGGACCACATATATGTCTGAGAAGTGAATGCTTTTGGTATTTTTCAAATGATTTTGACCGTATTTTTATTGTTCCTTTCACTTAAAACAAGTAACAGTATAATTTCCCATTAAACCTCATTTTGTGTTTACTAAAAAATAAAATCAATCCTTGATTAAACGAAGCCTTGACAAACCTTAACTTCTACGACCGTTTTTTGAACATATGTCATACACTTAAAATAACTGTCTTTTTCTATAGCCGACACCTTCATTCTATTGAAGCTGAAGAAGTCGAATATATTAGTCTCAGCCCCTAAACCTAGTTCTCTACCATCGTCGACTCCAGTCTTTGTGTTAGATTTCCCTCCTGGATGGAGAAATGAGTCCAAGAGACATTGTATCTACGCAGATTTCTTGTACTAGGACTGGCAATATTGCTTAACATCACTTCTCGGTTGCGCTACGTTGGCACTCCATTTCTAGATGGAGTCGGAGTATAAGAAGCATGAAGGGTTTATGTCATTAGAACCCTAGTACAGTAGCAGAGACGTATACTACTGTACTAGGGTTGGCATTGTCATTTAATTTTATTCTATTTATTCAGATTTCCCTCCTTGTGCTAAAGCGAGTTTCGTATTAGGATTGGCAACATCAGTTGGAACCTGCTCTTTGGTATCGCCTCGTTCCGACAAAACGTTTTCTCTCTCTGTTTTTTAAAAATAAAAAATGCAATCGAGTTTTTGCACCTATCAATTCGTTTCACTGCACCCATTCCTCCCCTACAATAGAAAATCATCATGTTGTTAATCTCGAATGGCTTCCTCTTCATTTTTAATTGTTGCAGATGGGTCATTTCACGGTATTTGGTTTAAATGTAGAGCCCGAGACATAAACCATTTCGTAATTTTTTAATGAACAGTTTGATTAGCACAAAACTTTATTTTAAGTTATCCTTTCCGACACACAAACTCAAAATAAAACAATACGCTAACCAATTAGTAAATTAAATAGCTAGGGCAAACAAAGCCGTGTTGCAGACTCTACATTTAAACAAAATACTGTGAAATGACCCAAATACTGTTTCCGAAGATCAGAGTACACTGAATTTTAACAATCGTTAGAACTTTTTTAAGTATTAGAATCTCAACCAAAATTAGCTTCGCGCGGGGCAGGAGAAAACTCCGACCATTTCACTCACATAACATACCATGGTGGGATGGGTAACGAGACGAAATCAAGGTTAAAGACCACCGAAAGTTCCCTTCGCTGTTTGCCCAACTCAGTCACTCGTTCCCAAATTTTTCAAACTCTTTGCTTATCATTAAAATCATTATCCTGTATTTTTAAAAAAATAAAAAGCATTACTGATTTATTAATTGATGATATACCTCTTTTAAATATTGCTGAACGTTATTTAGCGTTGATTTAAAGTGATAGAATACAGAAGGGGGGGCTCCAAAGCATCATCCTTGCGCCTCACTTTGAGTTAGTCGGGCCCAGCCGACATCACTCTTGTCGTGCGGTGACTAATTCAAAATTAGAAATAAGATTTTGTATCATGCGTAAATTGGTAGTTTCCTAGACCTAATTCTAGAATATTATCGGAAGTTTGAGTTTTGTGTTTATGTTACATGAACGCTCTCTAGGTAGATTCAACGTATTGATTCCGCTTTCAGTATAAATGTAGCAAAAGCATTTTTTTATTAAACAGAAAGCGATTTTTTTAAAAATAAAGTCCAGGTTATTATTAAAAAAAAACCTTTATCTGCTGTTCACAAAAGGAAAGTAACCGAATGAGGCTCAGTTTTTGCATCAAAATGTTTCCCTCTAATGGAACCGAAAACAACTGCCAGTTCTGTGTAGTTCTCATTAATACTGAAATAACCCAGTGGTTTGAAGGGTAGTGATTCCTCTGCCCTTGCACATTTTTATACTCTCTGTCTCGGCGAAAACATAAAATTACTGCTAACTTTGGGCCCATGTTCATGCCTTATTTTCATGAAATAAACATTCTTGTCAATTAGAACTTTCATGGAATGCTAGTTTGATAGTTCGCGGTACTCGTAGAGTTTGTTTTTACGAATGTTTAAAGCTAAAGCTTTGCTTTTCGTCTTCATAGCCGAATACTTGAAGAAGTACGCTACTTACATTCAAATTTATTAATCTCAGTCTCGGCTGAGCCTGAATTCCAACCGTCGTTGACTCGAGACTGAGTAGCCTCTATAGAATTTTCTCTCGAAAGGAATGGGAGTGCGAGAAGCCTTACAACTGCATTGCCGTACTAGGGTTGGCAATATTGCCAACTGCACACTTCGCCGCGTCGAAAGCATCATTGCCGCTCTGGTATCAGGAGACGTGCGAATATGCACTCCCCATAATCTGTAAGATAACGAAATATTTTTGTCCAACACAACTGATACCGTTTGAAATAATCATAGGCATTCCTTTCTCATAGATGTGTGTGGTCCTGAAAAGGACCTTTTTTTTCTTTTTTTTTTCAGCCTATCAGCCTCTCCTTCTATTCATAAACCTTCGACCCACGTTGACGTTTTCTTCCCTTCCAAAAAGTTCGGCAATAATTTCATCGACCATTTCCTCGATGTCTCGAACGCTATTCAATTCGTCTTCCAATCTTGCAGTATCCTCTTCCATTTCTTCGTGTCCGACCTGCCGAATATTAAATAATTCTACTTCTAATCTTAATATTTCGTCTTGTATATAGACGGCGTACTCCAGAAATTCAATTCTTTCACGGATGGCCGCCATAATAAAAGTACGAAAAGGAAATATAGAATACAAATTTAGAATTTAATATATATCTGATGCTGAAAGTGCAGTTGAATACCATTGGACGAAGCGATATGGTGTAACGAACCTTTCCACCAATTAAATTCGTTTAGATATTTGATTTGTAGACTAGAAGGAGAACTAAAGTTTGAATTTAACATATGTATCCGATAATCAACGTGCGGCTGAATGCTATTGGGCGAAGCGGTATGGCGTAACGACCACTTCGACCAATTAAATTTTTTTGATTTAAGTATTTCTACTCTGTCGACGCTTCAGTTTAAATGATTCTTTACGAGAAAACTCGTACTTTGGAAATGAAATTAAATTTAAAGCTTAATAAAGTTATGTACAGGCGTCCCTCGTATAACACGGTATATGTACAACAGGGTTTCGATATTACATGGTACCATATTTGCGATTATTATAACACGGCTTTGATATAACACGAATGTTATCTTCAAAAAGATGGGATTTCATGTTTGTTTAATACATTCTAATAACTGACTTGAACATGGACCCAAAGTTAGCAATAATTTTATGTTTTCACCGAGACAGATAGTATATAAATCTGCAAGGGCAGAAGAATCTCTACCCTTCAAACCACTAGATTATTTCAATACTTATGAGAACTACTGGTTACTACACAGAACTGGCAGTTGTTTTCGGTTCTACTAGAGGGAAACATTTTGATGCAAAAACTGAAACTCATTCGGTTATTTTCCTTTTGTCAACGGCAGATAAAAGTCTTTTTAATAATAACCTGAACTTTATGTTATAAAAGTTCGCTTTTAGTTTTACAAAAGAATGCTTTTAATACATTAATACTTTAAGCGAAATCAATACACTGCATCTACCTAGAGACCGTTCATGTAACATGAAAGCAAAACTCAATTTCGGGTAATATTCTAGAATTAGGTCTAAGAAACTACCAATTTACGCATCAGACAAAATTTTATTTCTAATTTTGAATTAGTCACCGCACGACAAGAGAGATGTCGGCTGGGCCCGACTAACTAAAAGTTGATGATGCTTTGGAGGCCAAACCCCCCCCCCCTGTATTCTATCACTTTAAATCAACGCTAAATAACGTTTAGCAATATTTAAAAGAGGTATATCTTCAATAAATAAATCATCTTTGCATTTTATTTATTTTCTCAAAAATACAGGATATTTTAATGATATGCAAAGGTTTTGAAAGATTTGGGGCCCCTTAGGAAGATGGAGGCCAGGCTTAGTTGACTTATGCGATAATCAGTCTCTGCTTACTGCATAGACCGGCACATATTCATTTATGTTTCTTCAATTTTGAAAGTTTAATGTAAAAGGAGATTTACGTTAGATTTGAAAAAAAAAAGTGCCGTTTTTGTTACTGTCCCTATGTACCAGAGAAGTTTTTATTTATCTCTTACAATACTTTTGTTCGCTCATCAAGGAAATAAAAGAAAAAAAACCATTACTAAATCTCTTCTGAGATGAAATTTAAAGTATTTAATGATTGTAATCTTCTTCTCTCTCACATTAGACTCTGCCCATTTCAGGTTGCGCAAAATTTGAAGTATAAAACAGCAACTAATTAGAAAAGAAAAAATTTAACTTAAAACGACCGTGCCTTTTGTTTCGGTGGCCCAATTTAATTGGTGGATTAAACTATATCACTTCGCCCAATAACATTCAGCAGCCCTTTCAACCACATATATATATGAATTTAGATTTTGAATCTTATATTTTGTTACTCTTCATGTCTTTTCTGCTCGATAATGCACGAATGACTGAGATGAATGCACAGCGAAGGGAAATGTTGGGAGTCTTTACCCAAGATTTCGTTTTCGCTACCAATCCCACCATGGTATGGGTTGTAAGTGAAATGGTCGGAATTTTCTCCTGTTCCGCCCGAAGTTAATTTTGGTTCAGATTCCTCTACTTTAAAAAGTTCTAACGATTGTTAAAATTCAGTATTATTGAATTCTGATCTTCGGAAACTGTATTTGGGTCATTTCACAGTATTTTGTCTAAATCTAGAGACCGCACAATGGCTTTGTTTGCCATAGCTATTTAATTTACTTATTGGTTAGCGTATTGTTTTATTTTCAGTTTGTGTGTAGGTAGGGCTAACGTAAAATAAAATCCCCCCCTTTCCCCCAAAACCCGACGCCCGAAGTGCTGGGACTTTTTACCCCTTTTTGCTGGAACGGTAAGAAGTAATCTGCAACAGGTTTCAACTTTTTTTTTTTTTTTTTTGGATGTTTAGGTTTTTTTCCCCAAGAAAATTGTAAAAGACTTACACATTCTTATAAAGCTTTAAATTTAAAGTCATTTCTAAAATAGGAGCGTTCTCGTAAGGAATAATTTAAACTGAAGCGTCGATAGAGTAGAAACACCTAAACGAATTTAATTGGTAGAAGTGGTCGTTATACCATATTGCTCCGCCCAATAGCATTCAGCCGCACCTTTAGCATCAGATATATATTACATTCCAAACTTGATTTCTTCTATTCTACCCTTTCTTTTCGTACTTTTCCGATGGACGACATCCGTGCGCGAGTTGAATTTCTGGAGTTTGCTGTCTATATACAGGACGAAGTACAAAGATTAGAACGAGAATTATTTAATTTTCGGCGGATCGAATACAACTTAAACGGAGAAGGGGAAGATGCCGTGAAAGCGGAAATTGCACGAATAGAAGACGAGCTAAATAGAGCTCGAAGGATCGAGGAAATGGTCGATGAAATTATTGACGCACTGTATGGAAGAGAAGAAAACGTCAACGTGGTTCAAAGGCTCGTGAATAGAAATAGAGGCTAATAGGTTGAACGTAAATTAAAAAAAAGGTCCTTTTCAGGACCACACACATCTTTGAGAAAGGAATGCTATTGCTAAATTCACTCTATGTTATATAATAATAATTCTTTATTTTACGGAGTTAATCACTTTTTACCCGATCGAGGAAAGGGTACGAAACTCTGTCGTATACTGAGCGTACCTTGTTATATCGAAACCAAGTTATATAAAGACAAATTAAAAACTTATTCGAGTTATCAAACATTAACAGAATGTATTAAACAAAAATGAAAATCCATCTTTTTGAAGATAACATTCGTGTTATGTCAAAGCCGTGTTAAACTAATCGCAAATGTGGTACCGTGTAATATCGAAACCCTGTTGTACAAGTACCGTGTTATAGGAGGGACGCCTGTACATAACTTATTATGGTTTAAATTTAAATTCATTTCCAAACTACGAGTTTTCTCGTAAAGAATCATTTAAACTGAAGCGTCGGCGGAGTAGAAACACTTAAATAAATATAATTAGTCGAAGTGGTCGTCAAACCGTATCGCTTCGCCCAATAGCATTCAGCCGCATGTTGGGCATCGGATACATATGCTAAATTCTAAACGAAGTTCTCCTTCTACTCTACGAATCTAATATGTAAACGAATTTAATTGGTGGAAAGAGTCGTTACACCATATCGCTTCGCCCAATAGTATTCAACCGCACTTCCAGCATCAGATATATATTAAATTATGAACTTGTATTCTATACTTCTTCCTCGTACTTTTATTATGTTGGCCATCCGTGAAAGAATTGAATTTCTGGAGTACGCCGTCCATATACAACACGAAATATTAAGATTAGAAGTAGAATTAAATTTAATTTTTTAAGAAGTAGAATTTCGCAGTTGAGAAATTTTTAAACCTCGCTCCCCAAAAACAACTGTTAAAAATAAACAGAGATATATTCCAGTCTCTAAACCTGTAACTCAAAATTTATCGTACGCACAGGCTTCCACGGGAAAACATTCCGCCCCACCTCAGGCTCGGAAGATAAACCTAGGCAGCTCAACGAATGAGAGTGCTGGAGACAGAACCACTACTCATAATAATAATACGAGCATCCCTAATGGCTCCAGCTTTGGATCGATGCTCGAATTTGTTAAAATCTTCAAAAACTTAACCTCATCTTTTGATGTGCAATATTATGTCAACCTAATTATCAATATCATTCCTGAAATCAAATCAGCTCCCACCATTTGGGACAAAATTTTCATCATAATTGAAGCCTTCTCGAAGGCATTTTCTCAAAGTTCTGTTTCCAGCACGTAATGGGTTTCCGTCTTATCTGTTGGAATTGCAACGGTCTCTTTCCTCGGGTCAATGACCTTAGGTATTTTCTTGAAGATCAGTACCCTGACGTACTAGCTCTCTCTGAGACTAGACTTCGTCCAGGGATGACTGACCCAAAACTCTATGGCTATAACTTTTATAGGACCGATAGGAGTAGAATTATATACAACCCCCCCCCCTCTTCTGGAGGTACTGCCCTAGCCATCATTAATCCCATTCCCCATCATGCACTCATTACTCCGACGCTGAGGATACTAGAAGCTACGGCTATTAAAATTACCTCAGATGTCATTCCCCCCTTCACAGTGGTCTCCGCTTATAATCCCCCTAGAAGCCAAAACAGCAATAATCGTAGAGACTTAGAAAGTGACCTTAGGGAACTTCTTTCTCTCGATAATAATGTTATCATTTGCGGAGACTTCAACGCAAAACATACATTTTGGAACTGCAACTCCAACAATTCCTATGGTAACACGATTTACAATCTGGCTAATCGCCTAGGAGTAACAGTTGCAGCGCCCCCTACACCTACTCGAATCGCCCCTAGAACATCTACCACAATTGACTTTGGACTTGTGAAGGGTTTTCCCTATTATTTTGAGGTGACATCGCTCGCGATGCTCTCCTCAGATCACAATCCGGTCAAATTTGTTTTTGACGTAGGGAGATTCCTAACACCACTCACACACAAGCTCGTCCCTGATTGGACGCGCTTTAAATCCGCAATGAACATCACACATCATGATTTCACAAACATTAACACGGGAACTGAACTAAATCAAACTGTTCAAACCCTCACCACCAATATAATTGAAAATTTTAATTCCACTGCTATCAAAATAGAAGCCTCATACCCCAAACACTATCTTCCTAAACCAATTCAAGACTGTATTAAACATAGAAATAGATTAAGAAAAACTTTTCAATCCACTAGAAGCCCAGCAGATAAATCTGCTCTTAATTCTTTTAACTGCCAGCTTCGAAGACAATTCATTGAACACAAAAACAACTCATAGAATACCTATTTATCTTCTCTCTCTGCGGACGACCGGACCCTTTGGAAGGCGGCCAATAGATTGAAGAAAAATAAAACATTCATTCCGCCCCTTAAAGGCCAAGCCGAGTACATGGCATATTCTGATGCTGAAAAAGCTGATCTCTTCGCAGATCACTTTGAACATCAGTTACCGCTAACACCACTGAAGACTTTCAAACAGAACATCACATCTATTCCACAATACATAACTACTTTACAAACCCACTCACCTCCACATTCCAGATTTATCCAACCCAAGTCTTAGCATATATCAAAAAGACTAAGAAAAAGAAAAGTCCGAATATTGATTCCATTACAAACACCATACTCAAAAACCTGCCGATTCGCACCATATACTCAATCACTAGCTTAATAAACACCTAAGTTATTTCCCAGCTCCTTGGAAAACTGCAGTGATAACTACCATCCACAAACCAAATAAACCGGTCAACTCTCCCGAGGGTTATAGACCAATAAGTCTTCTGCCTGCACTTTCCAAGTCAGCTGAGTATTGTATTTCTATTCACTTAAAGCAGTGGATTAGCCACAACGATATCATTCCACCTGAACAATTTGGATTCCGTGCCAAACATTCCACCACACATCAACTACTGAGAGTAGTGGAATCAATTAGAGAAGCACAGTACAATTACAAGCAATCAATAGCCCTTTTCTTAGATATTGCTAAGGCATTTGATAAGGTTTGGGTACCTGGACTCATATACAAATTAAAACACCTTGGGGCTCCTCGAGCACTCATTCACATTTTAACATACTACCTAGTAGGAAGGCACTTTGTCGTTCGTGTAAAAAACACATACTCATCCACCCGTGCAATGAGGGCCGGAGTGCCCCAAGGGTCAATCCTCGGTCCCCTATTGTACAATATTTACACGAGCGACATTCCAAAACATCCTACAACAAGTATTTCCTGCTATGCAGATGATACTGCAATCTTGGCTCACGAAACCTCCTTTATTGGAGCGCTTGCCGCAATACAAACTCACATCCATGCACTCGAAGCTTGGCTTAAAATTTGGAAAATTAATGTTAATGCTGATAATTGCAAGGTATAATTAATTTCTTCCACAATAAAATACCTCCAGTTGATCTTAATCTCATGGGCCAAGCCATTCTCTGGACAACTAACTACAAATATCTTGGCCTAACTTTAGATTTAAACCTTACATGGCACAGCAATGTTACAGAAATTAATAAACGTTTTGTTACACGTAAAATTCAATTAAATTCATTAATTCATCGCCGTTCTTGTCTAAGCATTGACAATAAATTACTGATCTACAAGTTGTATCTAAGACAACTTGTAGATCAGTAATTTATTGTCTGATTTTTCTGCTGCATAATGGATCTCCTTCGTGAAAACTGGGTTCTTCAACGCGTCATGAACATACGAGACGGAATCGAAACGTTAGAACGGGAATTAAATGACATTCGACGGCTCGTAGTCAGAATGATAGAACTGGATGAGAGAGAAGCAGTAATCGAACACTATCGGTTAATAAGGGAGCGGTTGAGAAGGTTTCGCGAACTAGCAGAATTGGCCAAAGAACTGTTGGACCAGATGGACGGAGAGGAGGATTCCTTCTGCTGCGGAGACTTCGAAGGTTTCTTTTGATGTGAGCACTCGAAGTGCACGAAAACCATAACGCAAGACACTCAGGAGTTTTGAAAAGATAAAAAAAAGGCCCTTTTTAGGGCCACATACATAACTGATAAACTAATGGTTTTGCAGTGTTCGAATGCTCTGAAGTGCAGGGATTAATATGCACTTGCAGATTTGTTATTTTCCTATCTTGGCTAAAACTGCGTATTGTTACTTTCTTCTATATCTAATATATAGAAGAAAGTATTGGATTCGTGCAAATTTTCGAATTTTGACGGATTCGAACGTTTTGAGGTGTGCTGAGTCCATTTCGACTATTTTTGGAAAATGTCTGATTGTCTGTGTGTGTGTGTGTCACGTCTGTGTGTGACCAGTTTTTTGTGGCCGCTCTACAGCAAAAACTACCGCATGAAATCGAACGAAATTTGGTACACATATGTGACCCTATGTGAACTTGTGCCCATTGGTTTTTGGCGCGAATTCCTCCAAGGGGGGTGGAGCAATGGGACGTTTTTTTTTTGAGTTACGCGTGCTTGCTATTCCTCAGGAAGTAACTGGCGGAATCAAACAAAATTTGGTTCATATGTTGCCATCAACAGGAACAGGTGCTGATTTAATTTTGGTGTCAATAACTCAAACGGGGGTTGAGCTATAGAACGTTTTTTGTCGTCAATTGTGACTGCTGTACCTCAAGAAATAATGAACTGAATGAAAGAAAAATTTATCGGCAAGTAGTCCTTAGTGGGTATAAGAGCTGATTTTATTTTGGTGTCAACAGCTAAAAAGGGGGTAGCGCAATCGCCCGTTCTTTTTTTCCATTGTGAGTGCCCTATCTCAAGAAGTAATGCTACGTTCTGGTTGAAATTTGGAATATATGTGAATCCATATGTAAACAGGCTTTGGTTCAATTTTGGCGCCAATCGCGCCAAGAGGTGTTGATTTTTTGTTTTTTTTTTTTTTTTGCGAATAAAAATAGCTTTATTAATGCAACAATAAGAAAGATAAATCGTAATAGATTGTCGTCTGCGTATTTCTCGTGATTTTAATTGTATGGAAATGATCGGAAATATTATCTCAATGATTTAAAATTTTTGACTGTTGCCATCTTATGTTTGTTAACAAATAAAATATTTGTAATTAATTCAAGCAAGGCTTTTAAAATAACCTTCAATTTTCGCTCTTTGTTTTGTTTTTACAATAATTCAGACATTGGGATGGTCGTCAAGTTTTTGCATGTGTAATTTTGTTTTTGTTTGGAATATTGCTTCCTCGTCAAGCATGGGGAGGGATCAGAAAAAGGAAAAATATAGAAGAAAGTTTCGTAATAGCCACAACATACTAGTTTTTAAATTGGCGTCGTATTCGAGCCCCATTTTTAATTTAATAAAATAATGTTTTCAGCGGGTCGTTTTAGAGTTTCATGGCAATGGAATGGAGTGCGAGTATCAGAGGCCTTTGCATTTTTGCACTATAGGTTTGGCAATATTCCTTGGGACCCGCTCCTGGAATGCACCTTGTTTGGACTTAGTTACTCTTTATTGCCATTCTAGTAAAAGGGAGTGCAAAGTTTGTCGGGTCCGGAATTATTTCAGCAGACTAATAAAGGTTCGAATTCAGAAATGACTGGTAAACAGTCCAATGATGTGTGTTAGGTGAGGCTATACGTCAAAAGTGTTAAGTTTTAGTGGGGCCTAAACAAACTCATATTATTATAATATTATTCATGAAATACACCGCCAGCTCAGTCATTTCAAGTCAAGGACTGCAGTTTCGTGCTTATTAGCACTCATCATCCTGGCATGGGAAAATGAATGAGCTAAGGATGGAAAACCTCTTAAGCAAGCCAAGAGTGCCAAACAAACTGGTAGCTAATATTGAATTAGCACAAACCAGACGAGTGTCCGGAGCAATGGTTCGGTTCAACTCGAATTTCGAAGGCAAGGCAGGTATATTCAGTAAGTTCAGTAATTAATACGGCGGCACAAATGCGTGAAAGACGCCGCTAGCTCAGTCATTTCCAGCCGAGGACTGCAGTTTCGTGCTTATTAACACTTATCAGCCCGGCATAAGAAAATGACTGAGCTGGAGATGGAAAGCAGTCTTCGGCTTTAAATGACTGAGCTGGCGGTGTATTTCATGTATATCTGCTTTAGCCCTGGCTAATGGGCAGTAATTTTTTAAATAAAATATTTTCACTTTTCCTGACTTCTCAAGTTCAATAATACTGAATTAAGTTAACCGTACGGTTTGCTGAATTGCTGCATAACTATTTTTTTTATCTATATCTGTATGGATCTCTATGACGCGCATAGCGCCTAGACCGTTTGGCTTATTTTCATCAAATTCGGTGCAGAATTAGTGTGAAGCATGGGGGTGTGCACCTCGAAGCGAAAATTCGATTTTTTTTATTTTTCTATTCTAATTTTCAGAGCTTTCATTCATGTAAAATACCGATGTAGGATTGGCATTGACAATTAAAATCAAGGGTCATGACTCCCAAAAATTTGCTGCTCTGTGCGCCCTACTCAATCACTGAACAGTAATGGTCAGTGAAGGGCAATAAGTCCACCGAACATTACGAAGTCAAACTTATTCTTAACATAGGAACTTATAAGTAAAGAAAGATTTCAACTGTAGCGATGGCGGGGGGGGGGGCGGGGAAATGTTTATGAGAATTTGATTTGTCGAAGTGTTCGCTGAACCGTTTCTCTTCGGCCAATAATCAGTCACCTGAAAACTGCTAACGGATTGCCATCGTCCAATAGCATTCAGCAGCACTTTGAACGTCGGATATAAATATATACATAATTTTCAGCTTGGCTTCTGCTTTTTTGCATTTATATCCGCTCTCTGCTACTGTTCTGATGGATTCCATCCGAGAAAGAGTCGAATACCTGGAGTTTGCCGTTCACATACACGGCGAGTTGTTGAGAATACAAGAGGAACTCGATAGTATTTGGCAGATGGAATCTATGGCCTACGGTTTGGAAGGGATGGAAGAAGATGAAGCCGACGAAGAACTCGAGAGAAGGGAAGACTTGTGGAATAACATTCAGTCACTCGAAGAAGTGATCGACGAAATTTTGGCAGAACTGGACGAAGGAGAAGAAGATTTCTGTGTGGGTCACCTGGAAGATTTCTTCGATATGAACACTCGAGGTGCATGAATAAAAATGTAATCTCGTACGTATTTTTCAGTAGGAGAAAAAAAAGGTCCTTTTCAGGACCACACACATGTTTGAGAAAGGAATGCTATTGCCGAATTCAAACGATATCAGTCTTGATGAATAATAATAATTCGTTATATTCCGGAATTAATCCCTTTTTACCTGATCGAGAAAAGTGTACGTAACGCTGTCGAAAACAGGTCACCTCCACAGCCTGACGTACAGAAGGAACATAATCGGAGCTTAAAAAGGAATAGCGTGTCAGAAAGTTCGCAAGTCAGTTTTGAAAAAGTAACTATTGAAATTATCAGCGCAGTAAAAGTACAATAGAAGAGAATTTCATGAAAATCGGCCGAACGGTCTGGCCGCTAAGCGCGTCACAGAGATCCGGACAGGGTGACTTTGAGCTTTATTATTAGTAGAGAGTAGAGATTATTATTACTTGGGAAAAGTATTAATTGAGAAGGGCACCTCAAATATATGTGGGCGGTTCCACAAAAAAGTCAGCCTGAGCATTAAAGTTTCAATATCAATAAGATTCTAAGTATTGTACTAGTATATCATTGCAGCAATTTAACAAACCGTGAAGATAACTTAATCCAGTTGTACTGAACTAGAGAACTCAGGAAAAAGGAATAATAATTTAATTGTATTTGTATGACATTTTTTACGAATAAGTTTGATTACAATCTTTCGTAGTGTTCGGTGGACTTATTGCCCTTCACTTACAGAACGCTACTGTTCAGTGACTGAGTAGGGCGCAGAGAGAAGCAAACTTTTGGGAGTCATGACCCTAGATTTTAATTTTCATTAGCAATCCTACCATTGTATTTTACATGAATGCAAATACTACTGGAATTTTCCGTAACCATTCAAGAAGATATAGCTGTTTAAACTCATGATCTAGATAATAAAAGTTTGCAGCAATTTATCAAACCGTGAGGATAGCTTAAACCAGTTTAATTGAACTTAAGAAAAAGTAATGATATTTTAATAGTCTGATAGGTTTTTAGGCCCCACTAAAATGTTGCACTTTTGATGCATAGACTAACCTAATACATATCGTGGGACTGTTTCTCAGTCATTTCCAAATTCGAATCTTTATCAATCTTTTGAAATAAACTAAGTCCTGACAAACTTTGCTCTCCCTTTTACTAGAATGGCAATAAAGAGGAACTAAGTCCAAACTATGCGCATTCCAGGAGTGGGTTTCAAGAAAAAATTGCCAACCCTAGTGCAAAAATACAAAGTCCTCATATACTCCCACTCCATTCCATTCCCATGAAATGACACGCTAAAAATAAATATTCCATTCAATCGAAAATGGGGCTCGATTAATATGCCAAATTAACATTAATAAGCATTCATTTCTCAAACATGTGTGTGGTCCTAAAAAGGACCTTTTTTTTTCTTTTTTTTCATTCTATCAGCCTCTCTTTCTATTCATAAACCTTCGACCCACATCTTCTCTTCCATACAGTGCGTCAATAATTTCATCGACCATTTTCTCCATCCTTCGAGCTCTATTCAACTCGTCTTCTATTCGTTCATTTTCCGCATTCAGGTCATCTTCCATTTCTCCGAGTTCGTTTAAGCTGTATACGATCCGCCAAGAATTAAATAATTCTCGTTCTAATCTTTGTATTTCGTCCTGTATATAGACAGCAAACTCGAGAAAATCAACTCGCTCACGGATGTCGTCCATCGGAAAAGTACGAAAAGAAAGTGTAGAATAGAAGAAATCAAGTTTGGAATTTAATATATATCTGATGCTAAAGGTGCGGCTGAATGCTATTGGGCGGAGCAATATGGTGTAACGACCACTTCCACCAATTAAATTCGTTTAAGTGTTTCTACTCTGTCGACCTTCAGTTTAAGGGACTCTTTACGAGAAAGCTCGTATTTTAGAAATTACATTGAACTGAAAGCCTAATAAGAATGTATAGATCTTTTACAATTTTCATGGGAAAAAAGTGGTAAAAAACACTTAAAAAGAAGGGTACCACGCATTAATCGAGTGACTCTTAAGTAATCCGCTCGCATTAAAGTGTTTTGCGACGAAATCTAATCGCAGTTATTCGCCAGCTTTGATAGTATTAATTGTCGGCGTGCAAAACCATTTTCTTGTGTAAACGAACACATTGTACCACGATTGTACTCTTAGAAGTACATCGAAGGTAATGATTTGAATAAAAAAGAGTAAAACAGTACAGTGCGGTTATATTTTTTTTAATTTCAGTTGTAACAGGAAAAAATTTAAAGATCAAATCAGAAATAACGGTCTGAATTTATAAAAGAAAAAAAAGTTAAGAAATAATTCTTTAGTTTAAAAAACACGATTTTTATTGCCCCTTAATAATCGTTCAAACTGAACAAAACTTGCAACCTTCTCCACTTAGCGAAGCTGGACGTCTCGGAGTTATAGCCCTTGATTACCAATCCTACCATGGTATTTTATATGAATGTAATTGCTACTGGAACTTCCCCTAACCGTATGAGAAGACAAATAGGGTCAAACTGAGTGACAGGGTAATAAGGTTTTTCTCAAGGCTTGAGGTGTATTTCGTTACGCGATTTTGAACTTGAGAAATAAAAAAACGTGATAACTCGAAATAAATTGGAAGAGTGCTAGCTGTTTGAATGTTTCATAAAACATAACAATTCGATCAAAAAACTGACATATCGTAATTACACTTTTTTCCTTCTGTTTGTTGAATTCATTTTCGAGAATTTACTGTTTTGTTCTAGTTAATACTGCCGTTTTGAAAGAGAACGGTTTTGAAATGAATTACTTTCCCAACAAACAGAGCTCCAACCGTCGTTTAATCGAGACTGGGTTGTCTCTTAAGAATTTTATTTCGAAGGGAATGGGGGTACGAGATGCCTTACAACTAACTGCATTACCGTACTAGGGTTGGCAATATTATTAACTGCCCACTTCGCCGCGTCGAAAGCGTCATTGCCGCTCTGGTATCAGGAGCGTTCGAATATGCACTCCCCATAATCGTTAGTTAAAAAGTATACCAAGTTAACAAAAAGATGGAAGACAGTCCAGCGAACAACTTCCTTCCACTCTTCCCTTTGAACCTAAGTTCTAACTGGAAGAAATGTTACACATACTTTCAATAATACATATGTTTAGACTGAATGAAGCAAACCTTCAGACTGCAAGTTAGAGCAAGAGACCATTAGTTTAGCCTGATTTATTCGCTGGCATGTTTAGGGAAAGTTCCAACCGTGCTTACGTTTAAATTTAGATAAAATGAAAAGCTCTCTGCGAAAAAGGAAACTTAACTGGAAAACTTTCTGAAAATAACTAGTTTGCCTAATTCACCCTTAATTTATATTAAAACATGAAAATGACGGAAAAATGCATTAAAATCATTTAAAAGATTTTTGCAATATAGTTTTAGCTCATATAGTTTTCGCTAACTTTTCTTCGCCAACTGAAGTTTTGTTTAAAATTGCTACATATTTGTATAAAATTAAGTATTTCTGCAAAAATAAATTCCGTATTTTGCTACATATTGTTTGTTATAGGTTAAAATTGATGAGGTTCGGATTACACGCTGCCGCGAATCTGCGCTCCTTTAATTCCTCCAATTAACGCCAACACTTTCAAACTCAATTTACAGCAGGATTCACCAATGGAGACCGTTTCGTAGTCTGTAAAGTTGTTTATTTTACATAGCCTGAATTTTCCTCCTACGCACTTCTGGCTGTGTAAAATAAAAAACCATACAGCCATAGTAGAACAAGTTTACATTAGCAACCGTTCACTCCTTTGTCATAAAGCAATTAGCGTACTACATCCAGTATCCTTTAGATTAATTTTGCACAAGATTCGGAAGAAACAAAGTTGCTTTAGCGTCTCCCGGTATCGCCCATATCCTACACACATACACACACAAGCCTGCACACTGACACACACACACTCGTGATTGCGAAAAACATAATTTGAATTCAAAATATCAAAATTCAAATTAATTTATTTTATTTTAACCAACGTCAGTAGTTCTAAAAAAAATTCTGCAGAGCCAAAAATTTTCTGCCGTTCGCCTATATTATGCAAGAATGTTTTTTATGAATAACCTCATAAAAAACCCATACTAGAATTGGTAATAAGAATCAAATCAAGGTCCATCGCTGAGTGATCGACTTTGGCACTAGCGGTTTTTGAGTTTGGGGCAATAAATCGTTTAAACGTTACAAAGGATTGTTACTAAAGTAATATGTCCAACATAGTAAAAGCATTCCTCTATCAGTCATGTTGTTGGCCCTGAAAAGGGCCTTTTTTTTATAATTTTATTCTTAATCTTTCTTCTCGGAATGATTAGCCACGAGCTCTGGCATTTGAGATTTCCCGATGGTCGTTGTGCCAGAAGTCTTCTTCCATTTCGTTCAACATTTCTACCTGCTGCCGAAGATGAATGTATTCCCGGTCCAATCTTTCGATTGTCTCTTTCATATGTCTGACGAACTCCCGAAATTCGCTTTCTTCGCGAATGGCGTCCATTTCAATAGTACGAGAAAGAAGGAGGAATTAATATAAAAAAAACAACAGGTATACCTACATTTATATACACAGAGAGAGTGCTTAAATTTCAAGTGATTGCCATTGGTCAAAGAGATACGGTTCAGCAACTATTTCGACCAATCAGATTGGAGCAAGCATTTCTGCACGATCGACACTGAAGTTCATACTACTTTTTAGTAACAAGTTCGTGTCATTTACAGTTGAGAAACTTCACGTAAAAATCTATTATTGAGTTATTTACGCGAAAGTAAATAATGTGGCTAATAAAACCTTCTGAAATAATAATAAAAACGCACAATCGGCATCAATAAAGAGAAGATTAAATAATTCATAAAAGAGTACATACACATAACAAAAGTATGGGTGATAAGCGATTTAAATCCTTAAATAAGCACACTCATCGCTCTTTAGGACGGAAAAAAAACATATCTTTTTCAAAATCACACAAAAATGCGCATAAAAATTTTTTTAACATAATTTCTTTTGATAAAAAAAACTTGAAACGTAAATAAAAAGGCATTTCGGGAAGCCAAAACACTATGAGATTTTTCCAAAATACTTTTAAACTCTCTATTCTAGAGGATCCCAAACATCAGACTTTCGCGGACCCCCTCAAAAAACTTACGCCCCCCCCCCCGAAAAAACTGACTTGACACAGTTAAATCTTTTTTTTCTAATATATGTTTACGCTTTTTTTCCCGAATAATTTCAATGCTTACTTTATCAAAACCAATTTGCGAGCTTTTTGACACGGTGGGGTTACGGCACCAGTAACAGACATGCTTGGGACATCGCTCCCAGGTTAACTCCATTTTCTAAGCCTACCAATGTAAATAGACTTTTTAAACTACGTTTCTGTCATGAAACGACATCTCATCTAACGTTTGACCGCTTCTGGATCCTCTGAGCTAGTTCTATTTTTATTTGCTCCATTTCGAAAAAAGTCCGACCCCCCAGGAACACCGAACAATCTGATGACACCCAGTAACAGACAGGATGAGGAGGGGATGGCTAATGGACAGAATTCCCCTTTTCTCTTCAAAATATGCAAAAGTTCTTCATTTTTAGAACTAAAGCGTTAGTAAATGCAAGTGAACATGAAACACCGGCAGAACTCGTGGTGTCTGTTCATAACCTTCCAACACTGCCTCGTCAATACCAACTGGCTCATAAAATTCACCTTGCCAACACTAGATCGTCGCACTTTTTGTTCATGGTCCACAGAAACATCCGTTTTTCCCGCCTAAAATTCTCATTATTGAAATCCAAACTTATGACTACCTGTTACTGGAGTCGTTACCTTATTCCTGTCGCAACTCATATTATGATTATTCTCTAGCACCAGGTACTGAGGGTGATCCGTATTCGACTACTTGACGTACGCATTTCTCGATCTGGTAAAAAATGATAAATTCTGTAAAATAACGAAATATTGCTGTCTAACAAAACTGATACCGTTTGAATTAGTCTTAGGCATTCCTTTCTGAAAAATGTGTGTGGTCCTGAAAAGGACCTTTTTTTTTCCACTTTCAACCTATCAGCCTCTATTTCTATTTATAAGCCTTCGACCCACGTAGACGTTTTCATCCCTTCCAAAAAGTTCGGCCATAATTTCATCAACCATTTCCTCAATCTCTCGAACGCTATTCAATTCGTCTTCTATTCTTGCAATCTCCTCTTCCACATCTAGTTCCGTTTCTTCGCGTTCGATCTGCCGAATACTAAATAATTCTCGTTCTAATCTTAAGATTTCGTCTTGTATATGGATGGCATACTCCAGAAATTCAATTCTTTCACGGATCGCCGCCATAATAAAAGTACGAGGAGGAAGTATAGAATACAAGTTTAGAATTTAATATATATCTGATGCTGGAAGTGCGGTTGAATACTATTGGGCGAAGCGATATGGTGTAACAACCCTTTCCTCCAATGAAATTCGTTTAGATATTTGATTCGTAGAGTAGAAGGAGAACTTCGTTTACAATTTAGCATATGTATCCGATGCTCAACGTGCGGCTGAATGCTACTGGGCGAAGCGATACGGTGTAACGACCACTTCGACCAATTAAATTTATTTACGTGCTTCTACTCTGTCGACGCTTCGGTTTAAATGATTCTTTACGAGAAAACTCGTACTTTGGAAATGAATTTAAATTTAAAGCTCAATAAGGTTATATACAGGCGTCCCTCGTATAACATGGTACTTTTAAGACATGGTTCCGATATTACACGGTACAAAACTTGAATTGAGTGCTACACGGTTTTGATATAAGACGAATGTTATCTTTAAAAAAGATGGAATTTCATTTTTCTTTAATGCCTTCTGTTAATGTGTGATAACTCGAATGAGTTTTTAATTTGTTTTTATGAGACTTGAGTTCGATATAATACCGCACGTATTGATATGATTTCTACTACGTACATGATTAATTAGTGTAAAAAATAAGTTTAAAAGTTGTTTCTGAAAAAGTATCGTACAACACGGTTTTGTTATTACCCGGAGCGAATGAACCGTGTTATACGAGGATCGACTGTACTTTACAATTTTCTTGTGAGAAGCGTGGGAAAAAATACTTAATATAAAGTACAAAAAAACATTAACTGGCCAATTTCAAGGCAGGAGGGAAACTACCAGTCCTAAGACGTTAGTAGGACTGCCAAACCTAGTATAGGAATGTTTTTAACTTAGCATCGACGGTGTAGAAATGCTTACACGAATTTAATTGATCGAAATAGGTGTTGAACCATAACTTTTTGACTAATGGCAACCAGTTGAACTCTATGAACTCAATCTTTCTCCCTATGTATGCATACGGAGCTGGCCGTGTTATTTTGATTTAATTCCTCTTTCTTTCACGTACTGTTGAATGGACGCCATTCGCGAACAAAGGGAATTTTTTGACTTTGTCAGACGTATGAACGAAGAAATTGAAAGACTCGAACGGAAATACGTCCATTATCGACAGTTGGGGGGGGGGGGGTTAACGAAGAGGAAGAAGAACTCTAACACTACTGTTATCGTGAAATCTCAAACACCAGAGCTGGTGGCTAATTATTCCGAAGATAAATTTTTTTTAAAAAAGGGGGGGACCCTTTTCATGTCCAATAACATGACCGGATAGAGGGATGGTTTTACTGCATAAGAAAAAACAAATATTGCTTTGATAATAATTATTCATAACTTTCGTTCGATTTATTGCCTCAATCTCAAAAACAGCTAGTGTTCCAGTGACCGAGTCTTGCGCTTAAAAAGATTAATAATAAAATTATAAAAAAAAACGGCCCTTTTCAGGGCTCACAACATGATTGATAGAGGAATGGTTTTGCTAAGTTGGGAAGCGCACAACTTGCTTTGATAACAATCCTCTATAATGTTCGGTATATTCGGCTATTATATTTCGGTCTATTCGACCCTAAAGGCAAACCGCTAGTGTGCAGTTACTTTTTGGTATTCCTAATCCTTTATTTCATTTTCATTACCAATCCTACTATGATATTTACTGTAGATGTAAGTACAATTAAAGTTTTCCCGTACAAATGCCGGAAGATAAATTCGGGTAAAATGACAGATTGGTTCATAAAATTTTGCTCAACTTAATGCTAAAGTTTGCGTTATTCAGCTAAAATATATGTTTTGTTTGGGAGGATGGGGCAGTTTTTAGAGAGCACATTCAGGTGATTTTAGCACTTACAAAAGGAAGGGTTTAATAGCCTGTTTTCCTCCTAAAATTGTTTTTCGACTTAGCATTCTGTTTAGTTTTAGCTATTACTCGTGGTCGGTTAGGCAGAAAACGGTTTTGTAATAACCCTGTAGAAACATTTTGCAAAACCGTACAAGCTATGACCATTTAGCCTACTTCATTTGGATTTATTTTCAATTTTCTTACACTGGCGTCTCTATTCAATCAAGCTTTTTAGACTTCTGGTTTTTGTGCGTGACTTTTGGCTACGTATATTATTGTACCTTTAATAATGGATGTCTTTTCGATCTTGTAAAATACTGTATTTGCAGCAGTAGAGAAATGAAGGGAATGTCAAATGGTATTAACAATTTGATGTATTTCCGTATCACGTTATGCAGATCCACAGAAAAGTTCACGCTTAAGGATGGAAATAACCTCTTTTTTTTAAACAGAGTCAATAGTCAACGTCTGGGCAAGTTTCTAAAATGGATACAAGATATTTAAACTAGTAGAGTAGTACATCATTTCAAAACAAAAGAGGAAAGCATTTTTCCTAACTCCAACGGTACCAGTTTGGTTTAATACCTCTTTCTTTTTTTTCAAACAGAGTCAATAATCAATGTTTCTAAGGATTATTAAAATTCACTTTTGTTGAACTTTGATATTCGGAAGCAACATTTTGGGCCATTTCGCAGTATTCTGTTCAAAAGTAGAGTCCGCAACATGGTACTTTGTTTTCCATAACTGTTTGATTGACGTATTGTTTTATTTTGAGTTTGTGGTAGGACTAGCTTAAAATGAAATTTTGTCCTAACCAAACTGTGCATTAAAAACGCACGGAAAGTGCTACGTTGCGGACTATGCATTTAAAAAGAACACCGTGAAATGACCTATTTGCAACAATTAAAAATGAAGAGGAAGCCAATAGAGATTAACAACATGATGAGTTTCCATTATAGGGGAAGAGTGGGTACAGTGAGACACGAAAACTCAATTGCATTTTTCATTATTAAAACATAGAGAAATCAATTCCTTTCAGATGGTACAATATTTGTCACTAGTTGGGATAATAAAAGTGGACCTGGAAAAATCTATAAATTCTCACAAACGAGAAAAAAAAATGAAATCTAACATATTTTTAGAATTTGCAAACTTTGAGTCCGAACGAGGCGATACCAAAGATTAGGTTTCAAAAGATATTGCCAACCCTAGTACGAAAGTATGCGCAGGTGCTGAGCCTTTTTTACTCTCTTTAGAAGTAGGAGAAAAATCTGATAACATCGCTCAGTGTGATAAATGATATTGCCAAACCTAGTACGGTAATATACGTATGCATCAAACGTCAGTGCTGATGGCGGCGGGTAAACGATTAAAACAGTTTTATTGGTGGATATGGCTCATAAAGCATGTATCTTCGTCCAATAATAAGGAGCAGCTCTGTATATAGACAGCAAACTCGAGAAATTCAACTCGCTCACGGATGTCGTCCATCGGAAAAGTACGAAAAGAAAGTGTAGAATAGAAGAAATCAAGTTTGGAATTTAATTTATATCTGATGCTAAAGGTGCGGCTGAATGCTATTGGGCGGAGCAATATGGTGTAACGACCACTTTCACCAATTAAATTCGTTTGGGTGTTTCTACTCTGTCGACCTTCAGTTTAAGGGATTCTTTACGAGAAAGCTCGTATTTTAGAAATGACTTTGAATTGAAAGCCTAATAAGAATGTATAGATCTTTTACAATTTTCTTGGGAAGAAAGTGGTAAAAAACACTTAAAAAGAAGGGTACCACGCATTAATCGAGTGACTCTTAAGTAATCCGCTCGCATTAAAGTGTTTTGCAGCGAAATCTAATCGCAGTTATTCGCTAGCTTTAAAGGTGGGTAGAGTCACAATTATATTCTTTTTCTGATGTAGAACCTCTCAAACACAGGAACATGTTCACAGTGTTTTCTAATACGCTTTCGTACTGCAATCAGCTGACATTTTATTCAAAAATGACATAGAAAACGAATGAAATGTGTATACGGAAGTTGTACGTTGACACAGTTTTAACGACATATTTATTCACACAGGAAGACATAACAGTAACAGAAGTTAACAATAGTGATTGTTCACTACGCAAAACTGCAAAAGGAGAGAAAAAATTTAAAAGTAAAAATAGTATTAATTGTAGGCGTGCAAAACCATTTTCTTGTGTAAACGAACACATTGTACCGCGATGTACTCTTAGACTCTTAGAAGTACATCGGAGGTATTGACTTGAATAAAACAGTACACATTGTGGTTATACTTTTTTGCAATATCAGTTGTAACAGGAAAAAATATAAATATCAAATGCACAAATAACGGTCCGACTTTCTAAAAGAAAAAAAGTTGAGAAATAACTCCCTAGTTTCAATAACATGAATCTTAATGCCCCTTAACAATTGTTCAAACAGAACAAAACTTGTAACCTTCTCCACTTAGCGAAAATTAAATTCTCATAAGCGTTTCCCCGCCCCTCGCCATCGCTGCAGTTGAAATCTTTCTTATTTCCTATCTTAAGAATAAGTTTGGTTGCAATCTTTTCTAATGTTAGATGGACTTATTGCCCTTCACTTACAGACCGCTGCTGTTCAGTGACTGAGTAGGTCGCACAGAACAGTAAACTTTTGGGGGTCATGACCGTTGATTTTAATTTTCAGTGCCAATCCTACCGTGGTATTTTACGTAAATGCAAATACTACTGGAATTTCCCTTAACCATTCAAGAAGATAAAGTTGTTTAAGCTCATGATTTAGATAATAAAAGTTTGCAGCAACTTAACTAACCGTAAGGATAACTTAACCCAGTTGTATTGAATTTCAGAACTCAGAAAAAGTAATGATATTTTAATAGTATGACAGGTTTTTAAGTCCCACTAAAACGTTACTTTTGATGCATAGACTAACCTAGCACACATCATGGGACCGTTTTCCAGTCATCTCTAAATTTGAATCTTTATTTGTCTTTTGAAATAAATTAAGTCCGGACAAACTTTGCACTCCCTTTTACTAGAATGGCAATAAAGAGGAACTAAGTCCAAACAAGGTGCATTCCAGGGGTGGGTTTCAAGGAATATTGCCAACCCTAGTGCAAAAATACAAAGTCCTCTGATACTCCCACTCCATTCCATTCCCATGAAACGACAAGCTAAAAATAAATATTCCATTAAATCGAAAATGGGGCTCGATCACTATGCCAAATTAACATTAATAAGCATTCATTTCTCAAACATGTGTGTGGTCCTGAAAAGGACCTTTTTTTTCTATTTTTTCATTCTATCAGCCTCTCTTTCTATTCATAAACCTTCGACCCACATCTTCTCTTCCATACAGTGCGTCAATAATTTCATCGACCATTTCCTCGATCCTTCGAGCTCTATTCAACTCGTCTTCTATTCGTTCAATTTCCGCATTCAGGTCATCTTCCATTTCTCCGAGTTCGTTTAAGCTGTATACGATCCGCCAAGAATTAAATAATTCTCGTTCTAATCGTTGTACTTCGTCCTGTATATAGACAGCAAACTCGAGAAATTCAACTCGCTCACGGATGTCGTCCATCGGAAAAGTACGAAAAGAAAGTGTAGAATAGAAGAAATCAAGTTTGTAATTTAATATATATCTGATGCTAAAGGTGCGGCTGAGTGCTATTGGGCGGAGTAATATGGTGTAACGACCACTTCCACCAATTAAATTCATTTAAGTGTTTCTACTCTGTCGACCTTCAGTTTAAGGGATTCTTTACGAGAAAGCTCGTATTTTAGAAACGAATTTGAATTGAAAGCCTGATAAGAATGTATAGATCTTTTACAATTTTCTTGGGAAAAAAGTGGTAAAAAACACTTAAAAAGAAGGGTACCACGCATTAATCGAGTGACTCTTAAGTAATCCGCTCGCATTAAAGTGTTTCGCAACGAAATCTAATCGCAGTTATTCGCCAGCTTTGAAGGTGGGTAGAGTCACAATTAAATTCCTTTTCTTATGTAAAACCTCTCAGACGCAGGAAAATGTTCACAGGGTTTTCTAATACGCTTTCTTACTGCAATCAGCTGACATTTTATTCGAAAATGACATAGAAAACAAATGAAATGTGTATACGGAATTTGTACGTTGACACAGTTTTAACGACAAATTTATTTACACAGGAAGACATAACAGTAAGAGAAATTAACAATAATGATTGTTGACTACGCAAAACTGCAAAAGGAGAGAAAAAATTTAAAAGTAAAAATAGTATTAATTGTAGGCGTGCAAAACCATTTTCTTGTGTAAACGAACACATTGTACCGCGATGTACTCTTAGAAGTACATCGGAGGTATTGACTTGAATAAAACAGTACACATTGTGGTTATACTTTTTTGCAATTTCAGTTGTAAGAGGAAAAAATATAAAGATCAAATGCACAAATAACGGTCCGAATTTCTAAAAGAAAAAAAAGTTGAGAAATAACTCTCTAGTTTCAATAACATGAATCTTAATGCCCCTTAACAATTGTTCAAACAGAACAAAACTTGTAACCTTCTCCACTTAGCGAAGCTGGACGTCTCGGAGTCATAGCCCTTGATTACCAATCCTACCACGGTATTTTATATGAATGTAATTGCTATTGTAATTGCTTACTTCCCCTAACCGTACGAGAAGACAAATCTGGTCAAACTGAGTGACAAGGTAGTAAGATTTTGCTCAAGTCGAGGTGTATTTCGTTACGCGATTTTGAACTTGAGAAATAAAAAATAAAAAAACGTGAAAACTCGAAACATATTGGAAGAGTGCTAGTTGTTTGAATGTTTCAGAAAACATAACAATTCGATCAAAAAGCGATCGAAACTTCGATCGAGAATGTTACGGCCTGTTTTGTTCTAGTTAATACGGCCGTTTTCAAGGAGAACTGTTTTGCAATGAATTACTAGCCCAACAAACAGAGCTCCAACCGTCGAGACTGGTGGTCTCTATAGAATTTTCTCTCGAAAAGAATGGGAGTACGAGATGCCTTACAACTAACTGCATTACCGTACTAGGGTTGGCAATATTGCCAACTGCCCACTTCGCCGCGTCGAAAGCGTCATTGCCTCTCTGGTATCAGGAGACGTGCGAATATGCACTCCCCGTAATCGTTAGCTCCAAAGTATACCAAGTTAACAAAAAGATGGAAAACAGTCCAGCGAACAACTTCCTTCCACTCTTCCCTTTGAACCTAAGTTCTAACTGGAAGAAATGTTGCACATACTTTCAATAATACATATGTTTAGACTGAATGAAGCAAACCTTCAGACTGTCAATTAGAGCAAGAGACCATTAGTTTAGCCTGATTTATCCGCTGGCATGCTTAGGTAAAGTTCTAACTGTACTTACAGCCAGATCTAGATAAAATGAAAAGTTCTCTGCGAAAAGGGAAACTTAACTGGAAAATTTTCTTCAAATAACTAATTTGCCTAATTCACCCTTAATTTATATTAAAACATGAAAATGGCGGAAAAATGCATTAAAATCATTTAAAAGATTTTTGCAATATAGTTTTAGCACATATAGTTTTCGCTAACTTTTTTCTTCACCAACTGAAGTTTTGTTTCAAATTGCTACATATTTGTATAAAATTAAGTATTTCTGCAAAAATAAATTCCGTATTGTTTGTTATAGGTTAAAATTAATGAGGTCCGAATTACACGCTGCCGCGAATCTGCGCTCCTTTCATTCCTCCACTTAACGTCAACGCTTTCAAACTCAATTTACAGCAGGATTCACCACTGGAGACCGTTTCGTACTCTGTAAAGTTGTTTATTTCACATAGCCTGAATTTTCTTTCTACGCAATTCTGGCTGTGTAAAATAAAAAACCATACAGCCATAGTAGAACAAGTTTACATTTGCAACCGTTCACTCCTTTGTCATAAAGCAATTAGCGTACTACATTCAGCACCCTTTAAAATAATTTTGCACAAGATTCAAATACAAATACAAAAGTGACGACCAGCAACAGGCTCTGGGCCCAGCTAGACTGGTCCTAGTCAATTTACAATCCCCAGTGAAGATCAATGGCCCTCTTACTCCTTTGCTCATTACCACCTCTTCGGTAAGCTGTTCCAAGGTTCCACTACCCTGCTAAAATAATAATTTTTCCTAATATCCATGTTAGCCTGAGATTTTAATAGCTTAAAACAATGACCCCTTGTCCTGTTTTCAGTGCTGAACTTTAGCCCCGTAACATCTTTCGTTTTAATAAATTTAAACGGCTGAATCATGTCCCCTCGGTCTCTTCTTTTGCTCAAGACTGTACATTTTTAGCCTTCTAAGCCTGGAATCATAATCTAAGTGGGAAAGTCCACTTATTAGCCTTGTAGCCCGCCTTTGAACCCTTTCCAATACATTAATGTCTTTCTTAAGATAAGGAGACCAAAA